>NC_091825.1:155467844-155767844 GCF_038994185.2 Dermacentor albipictus | reverse complement strand
GGAAGTCGTAAGGGAATACACCTACTTGGGGCAGGTAGTGACGGCGGATCCGGATCATGAGACGGAAATAATCAGGAGAATAAGAATGGGCTGGGGTGCGTTTGGCAGGCATTCTCAGATCATGAACAGCAGGTTGCCATTATCCCTCAAGAGAAAAGTATATAATAGCTGTGTCTTACCAGTACTCACCTACGGGGCAGAAACCTGGAGGCTTACGAAAAGAGTTCTACTCAAATTGAGGACGACGCAACGAGCTATGGAAAGAAGAATGATAGGTGTAACGTTAAGGGATAAGAAAAGGGCAGATTGGGTCAGGGAAAAAACGCGAGTTAATGACATCTTAGTTGAAATCAAGAAAAAGAAATGGGCATGGGCAGGACATGTAATGAGGAGGGAAGATAACCGATGGTCATTAAGGGTTACGGACTGGATCCCAAGGGAAGGGAAGCGTAGCAGGGGGCGGCAGAAAGTTAGGTGGGCGGATGAGATTAAGAAGTTTGCAGGGACAGCGTGGCCACAATTAGTACATGACCGGGGTTGTTGGAGAAATATGGGAGAGGCCTTGTCCTGCAGTGGGCGTAACCAGGCTGATGATGATGAACTTGAGAAGTAGAAGCTAGAGAATTGCGCAAGCACGAATACTTGCCTTCGACAGGTTGTTGTAGAATCACAATATTGAGTTATATGTGACCTCGATTATCCTACAAAACAATGTTGTCCTTCGGTGGTGACATTTTTGGGCGGCAAATGTGCATGAACAGGAAAAAATAAAGAACAACGCTCTTCAAGTTCACTGTGGAAGACAACAGTACTACGACAAAACTCCGAACTACGACAGCTGCGTGACATAATTATGGGTGCGTAACACAATGCTACAAGAATTTTGTTTTATCTTGAACTTATGCAAAACGGCAGCAATCAGTGCAGGAAGCAATGTGAGGATGTTGCCACTAATATATATTTAGTAGACTAAGTGTAGTCGCCTTACCTTATGATTTTCAAAGCGGCACTTAAAAACCAATGCTAGGCTATGCTGGTGACGCAAGACCAGCAGAGCCTCCCGCTGACCTTCCGATTCTTCCTCTGGTACCGCTTTTTTGTGTTCGTTATCACTTGGTGATGGTGACGATGGCGGTAGACCCGCGTTATTTCTGCACGTGACGAGAATCAGCTACGGTTGGACAACATTGCTCGGGCGACGGCAGCAAGCCATGGCTACCTGAACTGAGGACGCCACTCACCTTTGCGTTGAGTCGAAGGAGCCTGGTGAAACAATAAAGTTTATTTCTCTCTCTATGCCTCACTCTCTCTCTCCAACTCTCGGTGCAATTCCAAGCACCTGTTTCCGTCGCGTTGGTAGTAAGCAGGTCGTTGAAAGCAAGTCGAAGCGACATAACCAATATAGTCGCAGCAGCAGTTATCATATAGATGGCGGCGACGCAGCTAGCTTGATTTACCGACTGGCCGTTTCAGATCCGCTCTCGATCGCACAGAATGCTTGCCGCACTTGGCGCCGGTAGAAAGGAGTCAGGGAAATGGGGCGAGGAGTGTGGAAATGGAACGCAGGTTGGGCGTACTTTGACAAGAGCGCGCTGTGCTCCTTGCCCCAAAATGTGGCAAAAATTCCATTTGTCATGTGGTTCGCCGTTCACGAGAGAGAGAGAAGCAAGTAACAGACAGTGATGTTAACCAGAAAAGCATCTGGCTGGCCACCCTACGCTAGGGAAAAATGAAAGGGCAATAAAAGAAGTATAGAAGAAAGTGCGAGAGACGCAGTGGACGTCTGAACACGAGCCTGCACCACGCTGCCAAAGACGTTCGCGCAAAACAGTGGTTTTCAAAGAGCACACAAGTTCCTCCAGCGCCTTCTGGGCCGATGGTCGGTTAGCGAAAGGGTTTGTAGTGCTTAGGCGGATGTCAGATATTCGAATCAATTTCTCCTAAATAGAGCCGTGCATAAAGAGACAACCTCCCTTGCGCGAGAAGTTCACTATTGCACCCAAAGTGCAGCTTTGCTTTTGTCTCCGAATGTTTCTGCATAACAGTGGAAGCACAAGGGGCGCCATGCGATCCTCCCACCGCATTTCGCTCCGTTACCGTACACATTAAGGAGTTGTGTCATACTAGCACTGACAGTGAAGGAATTATTGTCGCTGTAGATACCAGGAAACCTGCCCGATGGTGTTCCATATTTTCTTCGTAGGTTATTGAAATTCATTAAAAGAGTTAAGCACGGAAATTATGTGGCGCAGTTATGTAGAGTAGTTGTACTTCGGAAAACCAGCACTACCACATTGTGGCAAGTGTCCTCTTCCTTCTAAAGTTCACGTCTCTTAAGTTTGGCACAGTTGAGTGAAGAACACGGAAACCAACCATGCACGTGTCCGTAAAATGCAAATTTTCCTAGCGATAATATTTCTTGCTGCGCATCTGGAGTCGCTACTTTTCATGTGCATTCTTGAAGATTTCGTTCAGCGTTCGCAATTATGTGGCTCAAAATTTCAGTGTTTCTGCCGGAACAGGGACTATACCAGATATAACGCATAATTTTAAGTGCGAACTTCTGGTTTTGGTTGCGTGTATTTGTGAGTTCTTGTGCGCGTCGTCTTGTCGTTAATATTACGCGAGAAGCAGCATGATAGGCTTGCAGAAAGGCAAGTACTTCCTTCCATTAAAGACGTTTGTCTTCTCCTCTTTCCTAGAACATTTATTTCATGCTGTTTTTCGTATCCCAATATTTTCATTACTATATACGCACATAGCCATCACAACCTATGCATTCACATTTCTTACATTCCAGTGGATGTCTTCTAGAACCTTCTGCCTTATTTAACTTCACAATATTTCATTTGGTTCCCTTCCAGGCCGAGTAACAACACAAATTATAAGAACACATAACGTATCGCGGTCACAAGTACAAAATTTCTGGCTGACAAAATCAGCTCCCTTCGACACACCGCTTTTTTTTTCAATGAAGAAAAGCTTTCACTTGTCCCTGCACAAAGCGCGGCACGGGATAATCAACAAAAGGCTGGTCATCGAAAGGGAAGGCAAAGGTCACAAGGCTCTGCGGGACACCTAGCTGGAAGAATGCGACGTCGAGCTGGCTTGTTCCTTACAAACAGTTCGGGGAACTACCATTATTGCATAGTCCGCGACGGCACGAACACACGCCTGCCCTCACGAAACAAAAATAATGTATCGATCGCTTTGTTTTGACTTGCAAAAAGCGTTATCGCTCTCTGTATGAGCCAACAAGCGTGGTGATCTATCTTACGGTATTGCAAAGCATGCGTATTAGTGCGCAGGTTTTATTTTGTATTTGTTTCCTGTCTTCACGTTGTGATTTTGGGCATAGTTTGTTACATTGTGCGCTCGAATGCAACGTGCCATATGAGTGGTGCCGCAGTTTTAGCGCTTGTGTAGCTATTATACGCTTCGTTTGAGTCTTGACGACGGCAGCGAGTGCAGCGCACACTGAGAAATTGATTTTATTGTCACCGCGTTGGTACGTAGCAGAATATTCGCAAGCTGCAAGAAATTGTGGAATAGAAGCTCGTTTACGGCAGCTTCGCTAGCCCTACTACCGCCTAGAACAAAAGCAGCAGAAGGCAACGGTTCACATAACACTCTAGTTAAAATGTTAAAATGCGCAATATGCAGGCACTGAGGCTTCAAAGAAAGAAAGAAAGAAAGAAAGAAAGAAAGAAAGGAAGAAAGAAAGAAAGAAAGAAAGAAAGAAAGAAAGAAAGAAAGAAAGAAAGAAAGAAAGAAAGAAAGAAAGAAAGAAAGAAAGAAAGAAAGGGACACATTCAACATAGCATTTGAAATATACTACTGCGTGACCAACTACGCAGATTTCCATCCGTTAATTTCGGATCAAACCGGATGAAGCGAGACCTCCGGTCCAATTTAGTATGCTTGAGGGAGAATTCGCAACTGCCCCTCAATAGCTGAAATAGCTTAAATTGAATTGGATAAAATCTAATAAAGGTCGTGCAGGGTGCACATCAGCGCCCAGTGGGCGTCTCCCACGCAGGGACCGACAGGAAGTCCCTGACGGCCGCTGCTCGGGCCTGCTGGACGGCATATCGCTGGTCTTGGAGCAGCGGGCTTCGCAGGGTTCTCTCGTGCACTTGTCCGAGGTGGAGTCGGGCGGAGCGTTTCTACACTCCCGGAGCCCGTGTGCGAGTGTTGCCGTGCCTCCGCACGAAGGGCACGCGTCGTCGGGGTAGACGTCCGGGTAGATGATGTGTAACGTGGCGGGGTTGGGATAGGTGTGTGTCTCTAACAAGCGTAGCGTTAGTGCCTGTGGCCTGTTCAGTTTGGGGTGCCGGTGCGAAAAGAGACGTCGTCCCAGGTTAGGGATCTCGTTGTACGTTAATGGGGCGTCCCTGTTCACTTCCAACACCTTCAGACGTGTTTGCCCGGGGGTGACGGCACGGTCCGTAAGCGCGCGCACAGCGTCTTGGGCTGTCTCGCTGAGGTTGGACGGTGCACCCGCGATCCGACCGTGGTGGGCGGGAAACCAGAAGACGGTGTCGTGCTTAAGGGCACTGGCACGAGTGCCGCGGAGAACACGTAACGCCTGGTCTCAGATGATTCCTCTCTCGAACGCTTTGATGGCCGGTATCGAGTCGCTGAATATCTCCTCTCGCTTGTCGTCAAGCATTGCCAGGGCTATGACCACTTGCTCCGCCCCCTCGGGCTCGCGTAGCGTGGTGGCGTTTCGCGTCCGTTGCGAGGACGAGAACGCGGCCGCGGCGGAGGTTCGGTTTCCCAGGTAGGCGGTGGCGCCCACGAACGCGACGTCATCCGCTTTCGTTCCAACGTCGTCCTGAGCTATAGGCGCCTGCCTCGATTGTGTTCCGGATGTACGTTTAACGGAATCGTTGAGACCGTGATCAGGTTGTGGAGCTCGCGAGGAACCGACGTATACCTGAGCCTCAGCTCAGGAGAGGTATACTTTTTCATGCTCCGATTGTTTCCACTTGTGCATTGCTGCGACGTAGGTAAAGTGGCATAGGATGAACGCGTGTACGAGACGTAACAGATTGTCGTTTTTGAGGCCATGGTGGCGGTTGGCCACCACGGTTATCACTCGATTAACACACACGCACACGCACGCACGCACGCACGCACACACACACACACACACACACACACACGCACGCACGCACGCACGCACACGCACACACACGCACACGCACACGCGCACACACACATACACACACACACACACACACACACACACGTTTCTCCTTCCCTGGTTCACTAAGAAACAAGAGAAACCGCCTTTGTATTGGCATCCCACTATACCGAAGAAGCGAGCTGATCCAGACGCGTTCACTGGCTTCGCTGCCTCTTAGCAGCGAAGAGCATGAGTGAAGCAGGCAAACAACGGTGGTAGTTATTTTACGGAGTGGTGGAAACCAAACGCACTCCTCTTGCCAAAATTTTGCAAATGCGAAAAAGTTGCAAATGCTGAAGCTTATCTTTATGCTGTTGTAAAGGGAGGCGGTATATTGCATTGTGGCCTAAGAGAAATTTATGCGTTTAGCCTTTAATCGCGCAAGGCTCAATTCAATGCAATTTATTTCAAGTTTTGCCTGAGGAGACAGAGTCAAAAAGCTGCCGACGCCTGTCGGGGTCACCGCGCCCCTGTTTTCGCAACACGACGTGTGCTTCGGGGACTGTGTGCGCCCGTACTTCCCAAAAAGCAGGAGTCTCGTCTCTGTGGCGCGCGCGGAGACGTTTACGCAACTTTATTTCCTGCCGCAACATCCCCACTCTTTCCCATGTGTCGTAGCATTATGTTATAAAGGAAGCTTTAAAACTGCGTGCACTATGCTGTCGAACCCGCCCATCTTAAATTGTCAGACCATGGATGTGCCTTCGTGACTGGGGGCAACAGACCTCAAGCACCACGGCTCAGTGAGATTTCCAACACGTATGGGTCAGGCCATTGCAGGCGTAGTCTCAAGCTTTTAACAGCATTTCTTATAGAAACATAGTGAATCCAAATGGCACAATGAGGGAGGAAGTGAAGGTGGCATCTTTTCCAATAGCTCCCTTCTGCTTTTGTCCGTCGTCGCGCTTGGCGGCTCACAGCAAAGCGCCAATATACTACTTTGTGACCGAGCGAAGGCACATTTCTGTCTCTCCCTCTCAGCAACGCTATTCTCTCAACCAAATCCATCACATTAAAAATGCCGAAGCCCGGTCAGGCAAGCGCAACTTTCGGGAATTGAAATGTCCGTTTCGCTTGAGCCTCAAATATATAGAACACTCCTATCGGTCCAGCCACTCGCCGAGATTTCCAGTAAGACGGGAAACAGAGAACAAACGCAATGGAAAAGAACAGCTCTACATCGGCTTAGGAAGCAGAGATGAAAGGAAAAAGCCTGCGCCACCGAAACAATTGTCGTCCTCTTCGTCGTCCCGGGGTCGCGGCAAGCCAGGAAACGTTTCAGGCCTTGTGGTTTCCCTGTGCGACGCACCACCGACGTCTGCACCAATAAATTCTTGAGCAGGAGGCAAAGAAAAACAAGGAAGAAAAGGAAAACATGCTCGGGTGCTATACTACAGTCGGCCAATATGGCAACAGGCCTGGATGGCAGCAACGCCTTAAATGGGAAAAAATATTTTAACTTTTCCTTGTATTTGACGTTGATGCCACGTTTATTCTTCGTACAGCAGCGCAGAGTGTTGGAACGAGGCCTATGGCTTCAGAACTGCGCAAGCAAACAACAAACACCAAAAGACGATTGGCAGCTGCATGGGGCGCGTTTGTGCGTATGTGTTGTACGCTGCCTGTTTGCGCGAAAGCAGAACGGAGCGACAAAGAGAGCAAAAAGAAGCACAAAGCGCTCTCTTACATTCTTATTACGTTATAAGCCTTTGTGGGCGAAGCTGGCGCTAGCGTAGTATTATAGGAAAATGAAAAAATAAAGAGATACGGGAACGCAGGAAGTAAGTGTAGGATTGTGTTGGTGTGCCTCGCCTGTTTCCGGTAGTGCGTGCGCAAGCGGCACAGCCCGAGTCAGATATGAGAGCTGCGCCTTTGTACACTGACCAGACGCGGCGTGACGCATCACACGTGTGGCGTCCTGTTCCTTCTCCGTGAACCAAGAAATACAGCACATTCCGAAGTTTCCAACCCGGCCGCTGGCGGAAGCCTGTCCAGGGTGACCAGATGCCCGAGCGTGCGCACTTTGGTCGGGACCAGAGGGGGGTTTTCGTTTCATTTTGTGGAGAATGATAGCGTGGGATCCACTTTGCTTTTGTTGTTTGTTTGTTTGCATAACTGTTCTGATGTAGGTGTGCCGCTTTCTTCATTTACCGTCTTTACCAGCATTTACTCTCCTAAAATTTCTGTCTCTCTTTTCGTGCTTTGCCTTTATCCCAAAAGCAGCCCTACCTTCCTGCCCTCCCCCCTCCCCCCCAAGAAAAACGAGAACATATGTATTATAAATTTTTATTCTAGAGTAATTGCCTTCGTTACAAGCACTCACCTATAGTAGAAGTTAGATAAATTAGATGGTAGGCTCATTTCGCGATAAGCAGAGCCCCGATTCTGGGCACAGGGATCTCTCGAAGCTGTGAAATATACTGACGAATGCAGGTATCAGTGTGTAAAGGAAAAAAAAAATGAGTTTCCCTTATAATGTGAAGCTCAGACGTGATACTAGCGCAATAGTAAGTCGTGTACTGTTACGTCTGGTATCCGTTCGAATAAACATTCAGGAACGTGCTCGAGCAATCTGCTTTCAAGAACAAGAGAAAAAAAGAAAAAAAGTGACGAGTCTAGTACGTATATCAACTTCCTTTGTGGAGACGGGTAGACAAGTATAGAGACACGGCATCTTTCTTAATTTTTTTATACTGGATTCTCCTTCTTGCCACTGCCTTCATATAAAATATTTAATCTTGGTGTTTTTATAGATCGGCTGTAGTGCGTGGCAACAACCAAGCATTGCTCTACCAGGTGCATAATTATTTTTTTTATATAGCATCAGCGAAAGCGCAATATTATGTGCCGTAATTCTTGCACAGATTCGAGGTAAATTGGCGTAAGCATTCCAGATCCGCGCGGAGCAAGCGAGAGGAAAAACTTGATTCATTGTGGAGCTTTATTGTGACCCTGCGGCAAAGCGGAGAGACGCGACTTTTCCTTCCTCCTCTTACTTGCTCTGCTTTTCGCTTGACGGCTGGTTTCATTTAAGTTCTTTCATCTCGGTGCTCGCTAATGTTTAAGCTGCAGAGCTTGGGGTAAGCCTATCATAGCAGCTAGCCGCGTGACCTCGCTCTCCAGGTGCAGTATTTTTTAAAAGCGAAGCTTTCCTGTGTGAACCTTGACGGGTATCGCGACCGTGCCGTGGCCTGGCTGTTCTCTTGCCGAATAGGCCAACCAGTCACAGTGGAGCACGCGCGCCCAGCTGGGTTCCTTGCAACGCCACCAGGTGGTGCTCGCCTCGACGCATCCGCGGCGGCGGCGGCCTCAAAAAAAGTCGGCGCACTCGTAAAAAGCTTCGCCATACATACATTCCAACTCGATGGATGTGGTGAATTTTTTTCTTCTCTAGCATAGGCGGAGTCACTAAGAGGTAACCCCTCTGGCTGCTAATGAGTGCAAAAAGAGTTTAAATGTACTCGGCGCACTGTGCACTTGATTCTTCATTCCCTTATAAATTCGCAAAGCCCCTTGAGATTCCGGCGATGGACGCCGGCAGAAATGTCGCTAGCAGCGGACATAAAAGAAAAAGCCGACTGTGTGTGTGTAGCAGGGGGCTATCGCGTTGAAGAAAAAAACGTGAGAGAAGAAATATGTGAAGAAAATAACAGCAATAAACAGAAAAGGCGCGCTCAAGATTAGGCCCATTTTCAATGGTCGACGACTTAGCCAACACATTTGTTAGCTATCGCGATTAGCCAATACGCCCACACTGGACAGTGGTAAACACTCTAGCTGGCAAACATCAGCATCAGTTCGATTCGTGAAGAGCCATCGCCAGTGATACCGGCCAGGCTGTCCTGTCTAAGGTGGCCTAAAACACCAAGTAATGGCACGTGCGATATCCAGGAACGGTTTTAACGGTGGAACTCTAACGAAAACAATAGCAATACAAGACATAACCGTAGAAAGCAACTAATAAACTCAAACAGAATAATGAAGTTGGTTAATGCGCTGTAGCCCGATCCTGGGTCAAAACTCACCGCCCGCACTCTTGCACCCCAGTATAGTAACCAGCTTTTGAAAACTTTATTGCGCAAAGCTGATGTTGCCCGATATATGTCGCTGGTAAAATCTTTACGCAATTAAGTTACACAGCAAATTTGTTAGCGTGATGGTGCGTAGTATCTGCATCCAGCACTATTAATTTCGGAAATGATGCCATTCAGGCTAATAATAATAATATTTGGGGTTTTACGTGCCAAAACCACTTTCTGATTATGAGGCACGCCGTAGTGGAGGACTCCGGAAATTTTGACCACCTGGGGTTCTTTAACGTGCACCTAAATCTAAGTACATGGGTGTTTTCGCATTTCGCCCCCATCGAAATGCGGCCGCCGTGGCCGGGATTCGATCCCGCGACCTCGTGCTCAGCAGCCCAACACCATAGCCACTGAGCAACCACGGCGGGTGCCATTCAGGCTGTTGGTTAGCTTACATGTTACACTTGCATGGTGTTACACCTACACTTACACTTGCATTTTAGACACATTTGTGACTCATCCACACACACACACACACACGCACACGCAAACACACACACACACACACACACACACACACACGCGCACACACACACACACACACACACACACACACACACAAACACACACACACACACACACACACACACACATGTATATATATATATATATATATATATATATATATATATATATATATATATATATATAATGACGCGAGGAACAAAACTTTCCAATATGCTCAATTCGACCTTTGGGCGTCACTGAGTAAAAGTGACCTTCCGAGGCCACCCAAGTTCTTGGAACTAACATCTCCTGCAGTACACATTTCACGTTCTTCCATTTATTTATTTCGCTTCATTCTGGCTTGTCCTCTAGAACACTAATTTTAAATAAAGAAAAAAACATTGCATTACAGAATGCTATGAGGTTTAAGATGTGATGCGTCGCATTGTGTTTTTGCATTTTAAGCCATCAAATTTCGAAACCTTACCTTTTCACAATTAAGTAAAAAAATCTTATTTAGCTCAACGTGCACAAAGTTTGGAAAAGCTTCGGTTGATTCTTCAGCAGACCCAGTTCCATACGAGATATAAAAGAGTGTTTAGCCGTCTTTATTAAGGGCTCAGACAATAGTCGACCATAGCCAACAGACTAAGACACACGACAAAATATGGTGATTTGCAGCTATTGTTCTGAACCTGGCGGATAGCTAAATTCTAATGGATGACAGCGGTGACGTCAGTTCCGCTAAAGATCCAAGGACCAAATTTTATGGAAAGAGAATGCACTTTTACGTCTAAAAGCAATGATTAATGGGCATCTCATAAGAGCAGCCCCAATAGCAACAATGGCTACACCGACAACAATGACGACGACGAAAAAAATAATTGGAACGGTTTGCCGAAGGAATAATAATAACAGTGATCATCAGGTTGAAGGGTGATAAGCCTTCTTGTTGCTTTTGAGTTGGTGCATTCACGTGAATTTGCAGCTCGCTAAGGGTACATGCACGATGCGTATATCAGCCACTTCGCCTGAAAAGGGCATCGTACTTGCCAGTTTAGCGAAAATAAAACGATGACGAGAGAAGAGGACATGGACACAGATAGGGCGCTTTGAAGGCGCTGTACCAACAAGCCTGCACGGCAGCCAAGTTTCTTCAATTCTCGGTCAACGGGCCCTTTCGTACGCGCAAGTGTACTCGCCCTTTTGTGTCATGCAGAGCAGCGCATGACTGATTTTATTTATCAATACCACGAGTGAGTAGGCAATACTGCATTATCGCTCTCGCTGGTAGCTGAATAAAATCAAACTAGCTTGGAAAAGCCAGTGCTAATTTTTTGGCCTTGAGCTATTCGGGCTATGAAGATGGGCTAAAAATATTCAGGGTATTAGGTCCTGTATGTGCTATAAGCAAGTTTCTTCAAGTTGTTCCTACGCAAACTTATCTCGCTTTTTTCGCACAACTTTATTGCCTTCACGTGAGCACTTTCTGCTCGACGAAGTTTCCAAATAATGGAGTGCAAGACACTCTTACCCGAGATGAAGAGACACCCCATTCGCGGTTCGCGACCCATATAACGAATCATATCCGGTAGAGTGGCCCTGTAAACGGCGGTACAATGCCTCGATGAGCAATATCAAGCACGGCAGGATACGTTTTGCGAGCCGTCAAACCGATTCGCTGCTGCTCATTTCTTCTCGAGTGTTTTCATGTTTTATTTCGTACTATGCCAAGCTTAATTTTCCGTGCTTTCGCAAAAATCTTCGCTGCCATGTTTTCCGCATTTGACACGCCATCGGGGACGCGCTTATTTGCCGCGTTGCCTAGGTGAACGAAGTGGCTTTCACGTAGCGCGCCTGGAGAAGCGGAAATATTTCGCGAGAAAAAAAAAGGTCCAACATAAACACCGCGCTCATGGGGCGATATGGGCGTGGGCCAGTTGACGCACGGCAATTTATTACATGGTGACGGCCGATCGCACCAGACCCCGCACTTCCAATAAAGATGATTGCATGGGCGCCAAGAGAACAAGAGGGAGGCTTTTTAATTTCCTTGGCTGAATTCTAAAAACGTGTGGTGTGCAATAAAATTAAGTGCATGCAACGAACGTTTGTCACGTGTACGTGGTACTTTCGATAACGCAACGATGAACGGGTGTGCCTTCCTATGTGAAAAAAAAAGAGAAACACTGGCTATATATTGATAAAATTGAAACCCTCGGGTCTTCATACATCTTCATTTGCTGTCGCGTCTGGAAGTGTGAGCAGTTTGCAATGAACGAGCACGGGCAGGAACTCGTGTGCGATGCTGACACATTTATGCAGCCTTTATCTATTTTGCATGTCCATCGAGCCTGCAAATGTCAGAACGATGATCCGGCGCATGATCCTGCATAATATTTTTGCCTATACTTTACCCTGCACCTCCAACAAATAGTAATAATAAATATACAACAAAAACAGACACAAAATATTTACAGCAGTATTGGTAACTATACATAAAACGCGCCATAAACATTCTTAGGCTACAGGCGAGATGCCGGATAAGCAACAACACGAGTTCCCACCCAATTGTCATATTCACCGCCTCGCAGCGCACCATCCTCACTTTACAGGAACGGTACGTAACAATGTGGTAAAGTGGGCATATCTTATTTGTTCTCCCTGACCCATTGACACACTTACTATTTCGTTTTTGCTCTGCCCTCCTCCTCACTGCAACGGACTTGTCTTGGCTGGAGCTTCAATTGGTAGCGCATTAGTATATAGACGTTACTTAGATGTGGAAAAATGCCTTGTTAGGTGAGTTGAGGAAGCGTAATCCTACTTGGGCCAGATGTATCGAATAATTACAGACATCGCTCGAGTGCGCTATATCCTTGAGACCAAGCTAAGGACTTATTCTGTAACTTTTTTGCCCTCTGTTTATATTTATTCTTTATAATCCGTCCCGCTGAGTGCCCACCTATTGTGATCAGACATGACTGGGTCCACTTTTTAATTTTTAATGCTTAGCCAAAGGCTATAGCTGTAGATCTATGCACTTTTGTACACGGAGAGTAGGAGGAGACAAAGGCCCGAATATTAGCACAGGGTAGGCAGACTGGCTACCCTGTGCCGGGGTATGGGGAATCTTTATTATTTTTTTAAGTTTACAAATACTGCTACCCCATTTCATTGGGGCATTGCGGGAGCAGTACAGAAAGTTTCGCATAGAAATATATTATTAGGAACGTACATGATTACAAATGTGTGTGCAAAAATTAACACAGAATACCGTACAGTATCATTCGGAAAATACATGATTGGGTGATTCTCGCACAAAGTGATAATCAAACGTCACACGCAATGTGCCATCTAAGTCGTTCCATAGTTCAACTGTGCAAGGAAAGAACATTTGAAGGAATCTAAAAACGGCATAAACGGCACGATGTTAAGCGGGTTAGTACGGCGAGAGACACGTGCCGAAGAATTGGCGAAAGAAAAGGGGGCGTAAACCTAAATACGCCTGTTGATGATCTTGTGTAGAAGAATAGTGCGATCGCATGTGCGTCTGTGTTGAAGTGTGTCAAATGATAAGGTGAGGGCGTGAACTGGGGGAAGAAGTGGCGGTCGTAGCGCTTATAAATGAATCGTATTGCTTTTATTTACATAAATAAAATTAAAGATGACAGAAGGAGCAACAAGCCCAAAACTAAAAATAAAGAACTACAAAGGAAGGAATGTGTAGTGCGCTATTACGCACTCATGTGCAGTTACATTTATTTAAATAATTTATCTTCATATTTTGCTTTTTCACAGGAAAATACACAATACAGGTGAAGGCACAAAAGCTAAAAGAAAGGTTGCAGTATTGGGGGGGGGGGGGGTGTCCTCGTACGAGCCGATCACGAAAGGCAAACAGAATTTAAAAAACAACGAAACGACATAAAATTGGGTCCTTGCACGTAAAAATTGCCAAGGTTCATGGCATCTAGAATTGAGAGGAATTAATTAGAGGATGAATTAATCAAACGTGCCACCACTTAGCCAAACGCCGCCTCACTGGCCGATCATCATAACAATATCGCAAACAGATAGCGAAATATTCTGACACGTGTTCTCCGTCGGAAATAAGGTTGGCGTGCAAGAATTCTAAAGGTTATTTTGATTATGAAGCATGACACAATAGGTTAGGTCTGTGCTCAAAGTCGGGGCAGGGGGCTCGGGTGCCCGCCCCTTCTCCATTCTTAAAGGAGGGGCTCCCCCGTACTCTCCTCAGTTAGTCAGCTGCAGCACTGCTGCACGCATTCCAAAAGCGTTGGAGATGTTTTTATTACCAGTAGTGCCATGTGCGGAGCAATTCCAACTCTCTAAATTTTTCGATTTTTAGTGATTTAGTCGCAATTATTCGATGGATGTTGCATGAACGAAAACAGGAAGGTAGGTATTGTACTGCTGCATCCATTTCACCGAGGCCCTGTGCATGACTGCCACACCCCTTGCTCAAGTAAGATTGTTGGCACAGCCTGCTGTTTCATAAGCCACCTAAGCGTAAAGCTACCTGCTCGTGAATTATTGAAGCTTTACCTCATTTAGCTTATGTTTCCAGTTCATTTTCATTCGTTTATTTGTGCAATTAAAGTGCTGTGTTACACGAAAGACGCATGCATTTTGTCCAGCTTTGTATGTAAGCAGGTGCAATACCGTAAAATATATTGTTGTTGTGCTTGAGGTAGCCAATGTAGCAAGGCAACTAATGTTCTGTGTTGTAGCTAGACTTATTTACTTTGAGACATGTCTTTAACCCTTTAGGTCCCGTGTTATTATTGCGTAAGCATTCTTGGGCGAGTACCCCGAACAAACAGTGTTTAACCTCTAACACATTTTAACTGGGAAATAAGCGCGTAATTGGTCAAGTTGAGACATTGCCACGGTGCAACATCATTCGATTCGGCGAAGTACCGATCAACGAGCGCCAAAAGGTCGTAGGAATAGGAACTGGTGAGCAAGACGGTTATTGCCGGCCACTCGGGCAAGCGACTGAAAGAAGTCGAAAGCAGGTTTAGAGATCATTGTCCTTTTCTTGTCGGTGCGACCGTGACATCCCGACGGCTTTTTGTAAGAACCCTTGTGTATTCTCTGCCCCGCACGTGTATTGAGAAGCTTACTAAGAAGCCAGGGGTGCGAATAGTCTGTAATATGTGGTGTATATATGCAATCCCGCGTCCACGAATTGCTGACAGTGTATGTGTGCCGACAGCACCGTGTGGCCGGGCGCCGTCGTTACTGCTGCATTTGTGAACGAACGATAGAGGCCCGCCACGGACTCAAGGGTGTATGTGTGTGTGTGGTGCAATACAAGTGCCAGACAGTGCCATGCCAGGATGAACCGCGGCGGAGGAGAAGCAGGCGTTACGAACTCCCCCTACGTGGGTCGATGCCGAAGATAGTGCAATAGCTGACCGACCCGCGGTGGTAGTGAAGCAGGCGTTACACACTCCCGATACGTGAGCCGATCGCAAAGACAGTGCCATGCTGGCATGACCCGCGGCGGAGGGGAAGCAGGCGTTACACACTCCCCATACGTCGGTCGATCTCGAAGATAGTGCAATACCTGACCGACCCGCAGCGGTAGTGAAGCAGGCGTTACACACTCCCCATGCGTGAGCCGATCGCAAAGACAGTGCCATGCTGGCATGACCCGCGGCGGAGGGGAAGCAGGCGTTACACACTCCCCATACGTCGGTCGATCTCGAAGATAGTGCAATACCTGACCGACCCGCAGCGGTAGTGAAGCAGGCGTTACACACTCCCGATACGTGAGCCGATCGCAAAGACAGTGCCATGCTGGCATGACCCGCGGCGGAGGGGAAACAGGCGTTACACACTCCCCATACGTCGGTCGATCTCGAAGATAGTGCAATACCTGACCGACCCGCAGCGGTAGTTAAGCAGGCGTTACACACTCCCCACGCGTGAGCCGATCGCAAAGACAGTGCCATGCTGGCATGACCCGCGGGGGAGGGGAAGCAGGCGTTACACACTCCCCATACGTCGGTCGATCTCGAAGATAGTGCAATACCTGACCGACCCGCAGCGGTAGTGAAGCAGGCGTTACACACTCCCGATACGTGAGCCGATCGCAAAGACAGTGCCATGCTGGCATGACCCGCGGGGGAGGGGAAGCAGGCGTTACACACTCCCCATACGTCGGTCGATCTCGAAGATAGTGCAATACCTGACCGACCCGCAGCGGTAGTTAAGCAGGCGTTACACACTCCCCATGCGTGAGCCGATCGCAAAGACAGTGCCATGCTGGCATGACCCGCGGCGGAGGGGAAGCAGGCGTTACACACTCCCCATACGTCGGTCGATCTCGAAGATAGTGCAATACCTGACCGACCCGCAGCGGTAGTGAAGCAGGCGTTACACACTCCCGATACGTGAGCCGATCGCAAAGACAGTGCCATGCTGGCATGACCCGCGGGGGAGGGGAAGCAGGCGTTACACACTCCCCATACGTCGGTCGATCTCGAAGATAGTGCAATACCTGACCGACCCGCAGCGGTAGTGAAGCAGGCGTTATACACTCCCCATGCGTGAGCCGGTCCCAAAAACCGTGCAATGTCAGGCCGACCCGCGGCGGAGGAAAGCAAGTGTTACGCACTCTCGATACGTGGGCCGATCTCGAAGATAGTGCAATACCGGCCCATCCCGCGGCGGAAGCGAAGCAGCCTTTAAGCACTCTCTATACGTGGTCCGATCCCGATAATAGTGAAATGCCGGGCCGACCCGCGGTGGAGGTGCATTTCATATTAAGTGGCCCACATACACACCTTCGTTGCTCATCCTTCTTCACAGAATGGCAGGTCATTGAGTTTTCCCTTTTCTTCTTTTTGCAAAACCACTTTATCTTACAGGGGACCTGAATTTAAGAAAGTGTGAAAGTAGTTCTTGAAATGATGCCCCTGGAAGACAAATGTTACTTCGGATAAATTATTAAGTAAACGAGGTAATCTATATTCTAATGTGTGCAGACGGTTTGTGGTTCTGTATGGGCTAAGTTTCCAAGGATCTCGGTTGTGGGTTTGGTATGCTTGTTTTCATTTTTTATGCGAAGCATATTACGAGAGCTCAACCCAACTCCTTAGGCGCGGCGGTGTCGCCTTGAAACCACGTGACACCGTGACGTCACGACAGAGGAGAAGTGGCTTTGGCTCAACTCTTGCAAGACGGGCTGGGTGGGAATCGAAGCAGGGTCTCCGGAGTGTGGGACGGAGACGCTACCACTGAGCCACGAGTACGATGCTTCAAAGCGGTACAAAAGCGCCTCTAGTGAATGCGGTGTTGTCTTAGAAACGAGCTGTTTCTAAGGCGTGCGTCTCTTGCTCAGGCGCACATTTCGTTGCCGCGCCGAACGCTGCTTTGCTCGACGCTCACCGCGTCCAATGCGGGGCGCGTAGTCGCTGCCCTGTAGCCCATTGTCTTACACCCCTTGGCGGGTCGACGGGAACGCTGTCGCGTTCCACTCTTGAAGGCGAAGCAGTAATGCATGAGTTGTTTCTTCGTCTAGCCGAACGAAATATAGCCAAGCAACAGCAGTTCACCAGGTTAAACAGTGGCTCAACAACTAAAATAAAGGCTAGTATGCTTCGCATCCTGGGCTTAACCTTACCTAAGCCACATCCATTTTTTTTATTAGCCTGTGTTCGGAGAAAGCAGGTATTTTGGGAAATTTCTCCTTTGTATGCGCGACATACCGTGCAGTCAGGCAGATTTATTGCTGGCATAATTTTATATTTCAAGAAAAAATGACTTTTGGGATGTAGCAGTGGCACACGTTGAACTATGCGTAAATAGTTGGTTATAGTACAGGTAATTTTCGGAAGTTTTCCTTTTATGTCGAGCCCCAGCTGAAGATGCCGTAATTTGGGCGAGAATAGAAGAGCTCGACACACTGTAATTTTTACATTGGTCCGCAAGATATGACGATTACGATAGACGATACCGATAACTTGTCGCAATTGAGTTACAAGATGATAGATTTGACCATCTCAGGCAATCTTTTGCTTGGAAATAACACCTAATGTATTAAAAGACGATACAACTTCTAAAGAAACAGACCTGAAACATATGTCTCTGCTTAAATGAACTTGTTTGTTGTTAACTCTAACAACAATAACTTTCGTTTCAGTAATGTATAGTTCATGTGCATTTTTGGTGTCCATGGGTCTAACTGAGCTTATGTGCGATTGGCTGAATCTGTTAACTTCTAAATGTTATCTTTAGATATAAATAAATTTGTGTCATCAGCATATATTATAAACTTTACATGTTGTGCGATGTGAACGATATCATTATTATAAGTGTTAAATAGGAATGCACCTAATATACTTCCCTGCGGAACACCCCTGTAGGGGGATAGTTTTTCAAAAAGAAAACCGTTGACACTGACTGCTTGTTGCCGGTGCTACAGATATGATTTCAAGAGTGATGCTACGTGCCCACGTATACCATAGAAGTCAAGTTCATGGAGTAGTAAGTCATTTTTATCATGTCGAATGCTTTGGGCAAATCTATGAAGATACCAACCACTATTTCTTTTTTTTCAAGCTCTCTTGATACGTATTCTCTTTGTTATAGCAGCTAGGGCAAGCTCGGTTGATTAGTGTTTTCGTAAACCGAATTGTGAGTCAGTTAGTGTGCGATGTTCTTTTTCGAAGGAAACTAAACGTCTGTGAATAACGTTTTCTGTTAACTTTGAAAATATAAGCAAAACCGATATGGACCTATAACAGGCAAAATTATTCCTATCGCCTTAAAAAATGGCTGTGGCTTAGGTAAGGTTAAGCCCAGGATGCGAAGCATACTAGCCTTTATTTTAGTTGTTGAACCACTGTTTAGCCTGGTGAACTGCTGTTGCTTGGCTATATTTGGTTCGGCTAGACGAAGAAACAACTCATGGGTTACTCTGCTTCGCCTTCAAGAGTGGAACGCGACAGCGTTCAATGGGCTACGGCGCAGCGACTACGCGCCCTGCATTGGACGCGGTGAGCGTCGAGGAACGCAGCGTTCGGCGCGGCAACGAAATGTGCGCCTGAGCAAGCGACGCACGCCTGAGCGTTAGAAACAGCTCGTTTCTAAGGCAACACCGCATTCACTAGAGGCGCTTTTGTACCGCTTTGAAGCATCGTACTCGTGGCTCAGTGGTAGCGTCTCCGTCTCACACTCCGGAGACCCTGGTTCGATTCCCACCCAGCCCATCTTGCAAGAGTTGAGCCAAAGCCACTACTCCTCTGTCGTGACGTCATGGTGTCACGTGGTATTGAAGGCGACACCGCCGCGCCTGAGGAGCTGGGTTGAGCTCTCGTGATATGCTTCGCATAAAAAAAGAAACATCGACGCACGCGCAATAACATGCATACGACGTAGGACCACTGCTTATAGAGATGCAAAGGTTAATTATGCAGCTACGTAGTGTAAAATTAAGTCAAATATATAAGCAACAAGCTTCGTCTTTAAACCATCGATGTCAGATGCTGTTGTGCTACGCAGTTTTGTGAAAGTCGCCATTATTTCGTTATTATCAACTGGGCTAAGAAATATAGTATCCAGTGCGCAAGGAACATCGTTAAGATTATTCTGTTCAATCATACTTCTAGTAAAGTTTACAAAGTACCTATTGAACCCATCGGCTAATTCTTGACCCATTAAGGATTTCCGAGCTACATTTAGAGAAGCAATTCCTTCTTTTTTTGTAGGTTACCAGGTTGTTCAAGTTCTTTCCTGGTCTCTCCTAATTCTTTGCCCAAATGGTTTCTATATGTTTTAAATGCGTTCAACTCATTTATATCATTCGTTCTGAAAAACTTGTCATATACCTTATTCTTCATTCTATTTTGATAACAAGCCCATTTTTATTTCAAAGCTTGCAACTAAGCCGTGTTCGTGTGAGGGTTTTTATTGGACAACAGGTAGTATAGATGGGCTGCAAAATATTGAAGAAAGCTTCATATGCTTTTTCAGCATCGCATTTTTCGATGGGGGCGAAATGCGAAAACACCCGTGTACTTGGATTTAGGTGCACGTTAAAGAACCCCGGGTGGTCTAAATTTCCGGAGTCCCCCTGTACGGCGTGCCTCATAATCAGAAAGTGGTTTTGGCACGTAAAACCCCATAATTTAATTTTAATTTTTACGCTCAGAAATACTCCGTAACGAAAATGCCTCAATATTTTATTTCTGTTTCTTTGTCTGAAGAAAATAAATATAGGAAGATGGTCAATCCCATCTGAAATAATTATTCCCAATTTACAGTACTATTGTCCAGGTTCATAATGAATACATCTAGTAACGATGATGAACTAGTTGTGATTCGTGTTGGCTCTTTAATGACATTCAAAAGCCAATTTGCGTTTAGTAATAAATCCATATCCTTTTTGGATCTATGACAGCCTAACATGTTGATGATGATATCAGCACCACACACAAGCTTCGTGTCTGTTTGCCGAACATAAGAGAACAGAGAATCAAGAAACATAAAGAATTAGACTCCATCTATGTTTTCCCGCAGGGACCAGAGTTGCGCATAGGTCTGCCGTTAGGTTCCTGGTATGCAGTGAAGTCTCTCCTCACGCGTACAGGAGGCAAATGCCACGTGGTGTTGCATTTGCCTTTTTTTTTCTTTAAGCAGGTTGCGAGCTACATGCGGCACTTGTTCGCAAGCACTGAGCAAGATGGATATTCTCAATGCAGGCTGCACTTGAACCATTGGGGGAGCCGAAGGTGGGTAGCGTTCCAACCCCCCACAATTTTTAGTTTGTATGCACATATACAAACGCACGCACGAAAGTACATATAGGGGGTAGGACCCCCCTCAATCCCCCGAAATAAAATCCTGACTACGCCCGTGGCTTGAACAGATCAAAAGTTCGCGTACGAACGCGCATTACCTTCCAACGAAAAGCGGTGCAATGTTTTTCAGAATGCACATGAAGCCTTCTCGCCGAGGCCGGAAGGAAGGAAGGAAGGAAGGGAAAAGTGGAGAAGGAAAGGCAGAGAGGTAAACCAGTTTAGCTTAGCCGGTTTGCTACCTTACACACAAGCGCGATGGGGGGATGAAAGATGGGGAAGGGAGAGAGAGAGAGAGAGAGAGAGAGAGAACACATTGTACAGCACACACATCGTCAGTTATAGTCCATCAACCTTTCCGTGGCACATGATATCACTGTCACAGCCGCTTGTCCAATCCCGTCTCTTTCAAAAACCGAAGTAGCCCCTTCGTCGCCTTCAGCTGCGATGTCTTCTGCCGGCGGCATGTGAAAATCGTTTCGAAGGACAATGGTCTAGTGTCAAGGTGCGGTAGAGCGGATGCCAGGGACTGTCGCTGAACATTATATTGGGGACAGTCGCACATAATGTGTTTCAGCGTCTCCTCGCAAAGACAGGCATTGTAGAGAGCGTTGTCGGCCATTTCAATGCGAAATGAGTAAGATTTCGTGAGAGCCACCCGTAGCCATAAGCGATAAAGCAGACGGACTTCTCTTCGGCGGAGTCCAGTTGGTATACAGAGCTGTATCAAAGAGTACAGGCCGAGGCCGGAACACAAGAAATATTTTAAAGGTTGTTTAAAGAAAACTTCGCACACGTTTGGTGAACAATCATGTGAGTGCAGTTTGGCTGCCGGAACCAGCCGATTAATGATCGTTGACAAGAGAACTATCGTTCCTGCTGCTATGTAAGGGACCGTTAACAGAGCGTCATTTGTCACTAACCGTCGTTCACAGGAGCTGCACGTTTTCTGTATATGCGATGCAGACGCGTAGATTTAAACGCATTTCAACGGTCCGCATGCGCATATTTTACGCAAAGTTTATTTTTACGATTAATGCATACCGTAGACCAATCTGCTGCTTGGCAGCGGCAAATCTGCAAGTGGAAAAAGATTCAAGATACGCGAGCTTCTAGACAAAATTTATTTCGTACTAGGGAATGGATGAACAAGGACTGTTCGCAGCAGGACAAGAGTGCTCGTTGTAGGAGCGTTCGGGGGGGGGGGGAGGGGGCAGAATTTGAAGCATCTGGAAAGGCAACAAGCTATTAAGCGTAACGACTGGTTATTTTTATTGCGCTAATCACATCAAGATGGCAAATTTGCAAAGTATTTATTCACACCTGGCAGACTATAATAGGACAACACATTTTTCTTGATGTCTTCATACTACACAGGTAAAATTACTATAACACAGCTCTTATTAAACATACACACAGAATTTTACATTCCTCACGTTGACCAAGGCAGATCGCACAAGCCAGATATTGCGGCCGCTAAATACTGAAGCTATGAAAGCTGTCTCATAAACAAGAGCACGCGAGATTTTCGCTTACTACAAACCAATGAACACTAGCACGTCAATCAACGTTACATAAAAAATCAGAACGCCGAGGAGAGAAAAACAGGTTGCAGCGGAAAATTGTATTTGCTAGTATTTACTCTGTTTTCAACACACTGTTCTAGACCCCCATAGTCGGAACATTCGTACAAGCAGCACATCGAATTGGTCGAGTTGGTAAGTTAACATTCTTGGCGTATATGTCATATTATGAGAAGCCAACAAACACTCACACCAAGGACAACATAGGGCAAATTACTTGTGCTTAATGAATGGAATGAAGAAACGATAAATTAATGGAAATTAAAGTGGATGAAAAAACAACTTGCCGCAGGTAGGAACCGAACCCACAAACTTCGCATTCACAACCTTCTTCATTCCATTTATTAAGCACAAGTAATTTCCCCTATGTTGTCCTTGGTGTCAGTGTTTGTTGGCTTCTCATGATGTGACTAATAAAAATCAGGCCCCTCGGTTAACCCCCTTTCTTGGCGTATATCTGCAGCTCGACACAGACGTGTCGTTCATTCTTTGTCCTGCGCCTGTGTCGCGCTGCACATATACGCCCAAAATCGTTCATGTAAACAACCTCTCATGCCCGCGTACGCATCTCAGCGTTAACAGGGGTGGTTTTTTTTTCAGTTTCAGCTGCAGTTTATTCATGCGATTGAAATGTTTTACCGAAAGAGAACTCTAGGAGGTCCCATGGCCAAAGACTGGGGAGGGACCTCCAACAATAAGAGAGGTATTTTAATGATTGGAAAATGTAGAGAGGTCGGCCGGATAACGGAGAATCTGGCTGCTACAATAAATACATAAAAAAGTACACTTAATACCGTTACCAACAGCAGCAGTAATCCTATGGAACAGAAAGTATTAACAAAGTCAAGTTATAGTAATAACGATAAAGTATAAGCACAGAAGCCAGATCCTAGGAGTATTACTCCACATACAGAAGCGTAAAAAAAAAACAACACAATCACTTTCCCAACAAGTGGTGATGAAGTATCCTCTTAAATAAATGAATGAAAGGAGATGATTTAATGGACAGCGGTAGTGAATTCCATATTGATGTTGCCGAAAAGTTCGCAGTAACTTTGCTGTAGTTAGTCCTTGGTTTCGGTAGGAGTTTGTTATGGTGTGAAAATGGAGTGCCAGTCAAATGTGGGGTTTGGTCTTTTGGTATCAGTTTGGTCTTTTGTTATCAACGAAATTGGTAATTCTCCTCGCCAAAGTTTATAGGTCAGGACACTAAGAGAACATTTATTTAAATCCACTACTGAAAAAAATATTACATGTGCGGAGTTATGGCAGAGCACTAGATGAAAAAGGGCTGTAAGGGATTATTCTCAAAGCTTGCTTTTGTGTGTGCTGCAGGGGCGCCAAGTGAGTTGCGTAGGTATTGCCCCAAGAAGAAATGCAGAAGAGATGTGGCTGTGAAGAAATGCGTAGTAGAGTGAAATTAATATACGTAGAGGAAAATAGGGGCAGACTTTGATTAGTATTCTGGTACCATATGCCGCTTTACGGGTTAATAAAGATATGTGAGTTGTAAATTTCAAATGATTGTCGAGTTCAACTCCAAGAAATGTTGCATGGTCAAGAGCCTGAAGCGAAGTCAGACCAATGTTAACGCATGGCTTCTGCTGTACACTTTTTTTGCGGGGATGAAAAAAATTACAAATTTCGATTTAGTAGCATTATTATTAGGCACATTATCTCTGCACCAATTAATGATTTTAGCCACGTCAGCATTGAGGTAACATTTTAGCGATTCCAGGCAAGTGTTAGATGAATAAATTGTTGTGTCACTAGCATATGATATACAACCAGAATGTGTAATGTATTCTGGAAGGTCATTGATGTACAATTGGAAGGTTGCTCATGATAAAGGTTGCTTTAACGTAAACAAGGCGAACGCGCCTCGCATATCGTGGTCCCTTTCGGAGCAGGCCGGTCTCGGCCCACACGCAGTAGCCATACCAGTCGCCGGCGCGCAGCTGTCCGTCCGCACGGCACCGCGTAAAAAGCTTTGCCACTTTCCGTGCGGTTTGTGCAGTTTGGTGCGCTGCACCACGTCCTAATGGAATACAAGTGTTAATATTGTTACGGAAGGATGAGAGAAGAGAGAGGAAAAAGAAGATCGGAGGCGCTGGCTGCTGCGTGTTGTTGGTGGTCAGCCATCTTAGCTGTTCTGACTCATCCTGTATATATATTGTAAATATAGTTTTTGTATACTGTATATTTGTATTTGTATTTTATATATTATGGCCCTCAACACCTCGAACGCCGACCAACCCGAGCCGTTTTGATGGAAATGTACCCGCAATGTTTCGCCCACCGCTGAGTCTAACAATGCCGCCAACTCTGCTCGGAACACGTGGTACAGCCGCTAACCATCGCCGTGCGGACACCAGTCTCATTCACCGCAAACACGTCGTCCATCTTTCCGTTCGCCGCAGACACGTCGACTTTCGTGCTCTGTGGCGTTAGGCCGTAACCAATCGGAAAACTAGGAAATGCAGCCCTCGGAGGTGGTGCTGCAATGCCGACTACTGCAGCAAATCCTCTGTCTGTGCCCACAAGGAATAGTGTAATTGACATTAAAATAGACGGCCCGCCTGTCCAAGCACTCGTCGACACTGGAGCCCACGTACCTCTCATGAGTGCTAGCCTACGTAGACGTTTAAAGAAGGTCCTCACTCCAGCAGCTGCCCGAGTGCTTTGTGTGGCCGACAGTGGCGTGCTGGTTGTTCTTGGAATGTGTACTGCGCGTTTAATTATAGCCGGCCGCCCTACTTCTGTTCTCTTTACTGTGATCAACAACTGCCCTCACGACGTTATCCTTGGATTGGTCTTTTTATCCACTCATTCTGCTCTCATCGACTGCGCGACCGGAGTTCTTCAGTTAGCACTGCCTCAATTCGCCGATGCTCCGAGCACCGACCCACCACGCTTGTGCTCGCTGCAAGATGCGCGTCGGTCACCCGAGGCAGTTACTTCCGCCCAGCCACAGGTTCCTGACGGTGAATATGTGCTTCACCCCATCATTGACGCGCTTTTGAACCGGAACGTTGCTGTTCCGCACGTTGGTCACGGTTACTAATAACGACGTCGGTCTACCACTTCTTAATTTCAGCCTGTGCCCTCAAGTGCTTCCGGCCGGCATGTTCTTGGCGAGTGTTTCTAGTGGTTCCGAATTTGACATTGAGAGTCTGAATGCAGAGACTAGCTAATTAGTGTCAATTGCAGCAGACAGCTCTGGTTCCTTAACGGATGACTTCGCGAAAATGATTGCACCTGACCTACCCTCTGAACAGGCCACGGACATGTGACTCCTGGTTGAATCGTACAGTGACATCTTTGATTTCGGCGACAGGCCATTAGGACAAACATCTGTTGTTCACCACCATATAAACACTGGAGATACGAATCCTATTCGTAGGCGTTCCTGTGGTGTATCGCATGCTGAACGTCGAGTCATTCAATTAGAAGTTTACAAAATGCTCCGCACAGGGGTCATCGAACCATCAGCCAGCCTTTGGGCTTCACCTGTCGTCCTTGTTAAAAAGAAACATGGTACCTGGCGTTTTTGCGTCGATTATCGCCCCTCAAACAAGATCATGCGAAATGATGTCTACCCGCTACCTCGAATCGATGACGCCCTGGACTGCTTGCACGGAGCTAAATACTTGTCCATCGATCTTCGATCCGGCTACTGGCAGCTTTAAGTTGATGAAATAGAACACGAGAAGACGGCCTTCATCACGCTGGATAACTTATATAAGTTCAAAGTCATGCCCTTTGGCCTATACAATGCTCCTGCAACATTTTAACGTATGATGGACTCACTTCTGCGGGGCTACAAATGGACCACCTATCTTTGTAACCTTGACGACGTTATTGTTTTTTCTCCGACGTTCGGCAGACACGTCACCCGACTCGCTGCAATTCTCGCGGTTTTATGAAAAGCTGGCCTTCAACTGAACTCCACGAAGTGTCGATTCGGGCGCCGTCAGATTACCGTGTTGGCACACCTTGTTGACGCATCCGGTGCCCGACCAGATCCAGAAAAAGTTCGCGCCGTACGCACTTTCCCTGTACCACGTTCTGCCAATGACGTGCGCTGCTTCGTTGGACTGTGTTCTTACTTTCGCCGTTTTGTCGAAAACTTCGCCTACGTTGCTCGGCCTTTGACAGATCTTCTAAAGAGGAACACGGTATTCTGATGGGGCCGGGAGCAGGCTCACGCGTTCGCCACTCTCATCGGGTTTCTGACCACCCCTCCTTTACTTGCCCACTTTGATCCGTGTGCGCCGACCGAAGTCCACACTGACGCAAGCGGCTATGGCATTGGCGCTGTTCTCGCCCAAAAACCAGAATGGTACCGAGTGCGTGATAGCTTACGCCAGCCACTTGCTGTCACCTGCCGAGAGAAATTACTCCATCACCGAGCGGGAGTACTTGGCTTTAGCTTGGGCTGTCGCCAAGTACGGCCGTATGTTTTCGGTCGTCACAGACCACCACGCATTCTGCTGGCTGTATTCCCTCCCGGACCCGACTGGACGGCATGGTCGCTGGATTTACGGCTCCAGGAATTTTCATTCAGTGTCCAATACAGGACTGGACCTCTCCACAAGGACGTTGACTGCACCTCGCGTCACCCCGTGGATCCTCTCGATCGTGTTGCGCATGATCCAGTGACCTGCGTGATGCCATGGACTGATATGACCGACATGCGCTCTCAACAACAACACGACACATCCTTACAGTCCATCATCGCCGGAATGCAATCTGGCAGCACCGACGGCACGTACCGCATGATCATGCTGCATGATGGCATCCTCTACCGCCGCAATATCAACCCTGACGGCCCTGAGTTACTGCTTGTCCTTCTTCGTCATCTGCGACCCGTCTTTCTTGAACAATTCCACGATGCACCAATGGTGGGACACCTTGGAGTTTCGCATACATACGACCGCGTACGATGCCGGTTCTTCTGGCTGGTTCTCTAACGCTCTGTGCGTCGTTTTGTCGCAACTTGCGAATTGTGTCAGCGCCGGAAGAAACCACCCCTAGCACCTGTCGGACAACTCCGTCCCACTGAAGTTCCCTTTGAACCGTTATTTCGCGTAGGCCTTGACCAGCTTGGCCCTTTTCCGACAACGACTAGAGGGAACTAGTGGATCGCCGTCGCTACTGATTACGCGACACGCTACGCGATAACAAAGGTGCTGCCGACTAGTTGCGCAACTGTGGTCGCCGATTTTCTCCTTCACGACGTCATTCTCCAGCACGGTACACCTCGGCAGTTACTTAAAGACCACGGCCACTCGTTCTTGTCTCGAGTTGAGGACGACCCCCTCAGCTCTTGTGCCACTGAGAATAAGCAGTCCACCGCCCACGACCCACAAACGAACGGTCTTACGGAACGACTCAATCGAACAATCACAGAGATGCTGTCGATGTACGTCTCCAACGATCACCGCGACTGGGACGTCACGCTGGCTTACGTGACGTTCGCGTATAACTCGTCCCGACATGACACCGCAGGATATTCACTCTTTTATCACTTGTATGGTCACGACCCCACACTGCCGTTTGAAACCGTCCTCCCTTCTGTGCCACGTGTTGCAACTGAGTACGCTCGTGAAATCATCGATTGCGCTTGCATGGCCCGTCAAGTCGCCCAGTCTCGTTTATTAGCCTCACAGCATCTACAGAAAGAACGCTACGACCGCTGCAATCGTGATGTTATGTTCGCGCCAGGTGCTCCTCGGGTCACCCTATCATCGGGTTGGCCTCTCCCAGAAGCTTCTCTCTCACTACACAGGGCCTTATGAAGTCCCACGTCAAATTAACGACGTGAATTATGAAATTTTGCCGCTACACTTTGATGCATCCTCAAGTCAGATGCCTGTCAGCGTCGTGTGCGTTTCGCGGCTGAAGCCATACTTCGCTTGCAATTCTTCGCCTGCCATGCGCCGAGACAGCGCTTCGCCACCCGGGGGTCCTGTTATGGAAGGATGAGAGAAGAGAGAGGAAGAAGGTCGGAGCGCTGGCTGCTGCGTGTTGTTGGTGGTCAGCCATATTCGCTGTTCTGACTCATCCTGTATAAATATTGATAATATAGTTTTTGTATACTCGCGACATCCCCGTAACAGTATGATGTGTTGCCTGTTATTTCACCAAAGTCCCTGACCTAATATCGTCGAATACATTACCTGCAACATGGAGCCAACGAATGCAGCGCATGCTCGACGGCTCGCTGATTGCAATGTCGATGGCACTGACCGAAACGACACAGTGGAAACGATGAGTCGGCATTGCGGCCGTAAAGTTGGCTTCGTTGCGCCGTAGTTGAACATTTGACATAATGCGCCACGTGATAACGCTGGGCGAATAGCGGCGTGAGTGGCGCCGGAAAAATTATGCGCAACTGTAGTCCCTGCGGGAGCATATACAGGAGCACTATAGAAAATCTGAGTACAGAGCCCCGTGGTGGGCGATGACATACAACAAACACTGTGTTTTGTGAACATACCGATAACACCTCATAATCAGGTCCAGAAAGAGTAAATTGTAATAAAGGGTCTGGTAGCCAGACTTTCTTGAAGAGCATGCAAAAACCACCTCCTCGGCTCATACTACGGATTAAAAGGAACGTTTGATATTTCTCAAGACGAAATATGTCTGAATCACTTGTAGACCAGGTCTCTGTTTTCATTATAACTTGAAGTGATGCATTCAGTTCGTGCAAATGTGCTGTTAAATCCAATTGTTTGTTTCTAATGGACTGTGCGTTTAAATGAAGGCATTTAAAAGATTTCCCGAAGTCTGTACCAAGTTCATTTGAAAACTTGTAGGAACAACATACGAAAATGTACTCGGAATCTTCGTTATGATGGATCCTTATATTGTCCCCACACAAAAAAAAGTTATTGATTTGAATCTCCGAGAAACTTGTCAAGATCATTTGCATCACTGGTAACTATTGCTAAAGTGCATTCTATCTTACAAAACAGAATCTTGCCATTGCTGTAGCACACAAATTTATAGCCGTTGGCCTAGGCCCCGTCTTTCACCTGTTTCAACAGCGCCCGTATTCGTTCTGTCCTGTTCTCAAGTAGATGCATATCTTTACCTGTTCCGGACAGGTTTCGTCGGTTTGACCACCATAGGTCTCTTACGCTCTAATTGGCTAAGCGGCATATGTACCGGGCACTTCATCTGGTTTGGAAGGCAAGCGGTGAACCACTGCCACATCGCTATCAGACAGTTCTGGAAGCTTGCTCTGATCGGCGGCCGCATGGATCTTAGCAAGAATATTTTCATTATCAGTTTTTATGAGCTCGTGATATTCAAGGTTAAGAATGCGGCATCGCCATTCTAGCTCATCCACTTGAGAAGTAAGCCATTTAGTCAACTTTTATTATTCGTCTACTCTTTCCGTTCTTCAGAACTTTAGTCTGAGGTCTTTGATTTCACATTCATTTGCCTCCCTGCGTGTTATCATATCAGAAACCTGGTTTCACATGAATTGCACAGAATTTTCAATTAGGTCAAGAGATTCTTTCAGTGGCATCAAAACTTCAACCTTCCAGTTGATCGCCTGAAGCAGTGTTCACATGTCGCGCAGATTAGGCTTGTCTCCCATTTTTTTACCTTGTGAACGAGGCTTAGACGCGCTACACTTTGTGCACTTCCAGCTTTTTCGATAAATGTCTCCTTTCAACTTCAGAGTTGCTGCAGCTACTGTGGCACATTTGCTCCTGCGAAAAGTGCTCATGCATGGAGTATACGATATGCTCTCTTTAGTACCAACTACTACTTCGCGTAACAGGCATTCAGATATTCTAGCGCCTTCGGCAGCAGCAGCACCAGCAACAGCAGTAATACAACAAAAAATAAGATGGTTTCTGAAAACACAACACCAACCTGTAAGTATACGATAAATCGTTTAGATCGATGCTTCTGTGGCCACTGCTGCTGCCAAAGTGTTATCCGTTTGAATTGGGTGTCAGTTTATGAAGCCGAGATCATCGCCAAGCGGTCACTTGTCCGGTCATGTGGCTGGCCCAGAAGTCTGGGCGTGTGGCCAACAGTTGTTCATGGGCCCGCCACATGACCAACTGCTTGGTCATGTGGCTGGCCCATGACCAAACAGTTGCTGGCAGCAGGCCATCCTTGAGGGAACTTGCTATTTTGTTTCCTCATCCTTTCTGCCCCTTACCCCATTCCCCTATGAAGAGTAGCCAACCGGACACTTAATCTGTTTAACCTCCCTACCTTTCACCTCTTGTTTTCGTTCCTGCTATCGCAGCTTGCCGGTGTGCAGAAATATACGCTGTAAGTATGTGATAGATCGTTTAGATCGGTACTTTCAATGACATTGCTGCTGCGCAAGTGGTATCCGGTGCACTTGGGTGTCAGTTTATGAAGCTGACATCAGCGCCAAGCGGTCACGTAGCCGGTCATGTGGCTGGCCCAAAATTGATGATGAAACAGTTGCTGGCCACAGGCAATCTTTGCAGAAACTTGCTACCGCCGCTCGCCCGTGTGCCGCGGTACGCTGTAAGTATACAATAGATTGTCCAGATCAGTGCTTCCGTGGCCACTGCTGCTGCCAAAGTGTTGGTAATGACACCATTGATTGACGCCGGACTGCGGGCAGATGAGCAAGTGGAATCATGATTACGCATGCTGGGACAACTCCCAGAGGAGTACTTCCACAGTACTTATTTTAAATAAAGGTTGCCAAAATGCTAATTTTTTCTGGTGCTTGATTAAATAGGCAGAATAGATATATGAGTGGAAAACACTCATAATAATGTATTTATTTGCAGAACACCCATAAAATTTGTTTTAAATATAGAGAAATTGGTCCTAATTTCACTGCTTGAAGTTGACTTTTTCAACACGAATAAAGCAAACAAAAATCGAACGTCCGAAACACAACTTATGTGGCCTGTGAGAGTTCAGAAGAAACCGACTGTCACATAGAATCATATTCAGGCTTGCAGGAAGGGCCTAGTACGGCACAAATCAGACGCAGAATCACAAGGAATCTTCCACAATCTTCATTCCAGAGTCTTCACAACGCGTATGCCTTTCCTTCTTTTCATAAATTTTTTTCTCTGTAATATTACTATCACCTTTAGTCCTCTAGTGAGTCTGAAGAATTCTGCCTGATTGCCCTTTTTCAGCCTTTTCCTTGCGGAAAGCTCCCATATGTTCCATACACTGACGGCGCTATGTCCTTGGTACCAACTTAAATTGTGGATTAGGGTCATCGATTTAGTCCTCCGAGTCGGGTTGCAAGGGGCTCCACATCCGAGTCGGAGAAAGCACGTGCCATCCGAACAGCCCGTCCTTTTCCGGAGCAGTGACAGGGATGGAAGTGAAGGCCAAGGGGAAGCGTGATTGACGCCCGTCTGAACACCACCGCATCTCATAGCATTCACGCTAAGCGAAAGAGAAAATGTGGTGGCATAGAGTTTCATACAATTAATTTGTAGGAAACTCTATTAGTAGTGGGCTACGAAAGCAACTACTACAGTAGTCGCTTCCAGGACAGTTCTACGTCAGTACGGCAAGTTTGGGCGCTACGATAAGATGATGTTGCTACTTGTCACTCGATTAAAAAAACTGAGGATGCCGCTAACCGATTAAAACTTTGCTGCTTCACCATAATCTATGCGAGAGACACAGTGTTGCGCGCAATAAGGGAGAAGGGCGAGCACTCGTAAGAGGGGGAGGAGGAAAGCCGGTTATCTGCGTCTCCAACTCCAGCGAAGTCGCCGGCCGTTGCGCGTGGACCTTTGAGCGCGGTCGCACGCGTCCTATCCTGGAGTTTATTTGTGGCGAGTTGCGATGGCTATGGGAGCACATATCTCGTGTGGCTTCATTTGCGCTCTGTTCTCGAGCACCTAGTGAAGAAAGTGACGTAATCTCAGGCTTCGGAGAAGAGTTCAAGTTAGAGGCAGCATAAAGCGTTTGTTCGCCGCGGCTGCCGCTCTTCATCACGCGATTCTTCAGAGAGTGAGTATCCACGAACATCGAGTAAGATGAGTTCATGTGTGTGCCCATGGCACCAGACTTGATAATATGTATATATTTATATATATATATATGTATATATATATATATATATATATACATGGTGCTCAAACGTAGGCTTTAAAGTTTTCTTCAAATTAGGCACTGGGTGGCACGTGAAAACCATCTGTGCAAATAAGTGATGTGGCCAGGGGGACACAAAGTTAGATGATAATTATCGATCACTGTCAGCAGCCCAATAAACTAAATTTGACCAATTTACTATTTGCAAATTTGCAAATTGCAGTATGTCCCATAACGGAATTATTAAAAACCTAATTAGTGAATTACTATACATTAGTCGACTTTGCATCTCAGTTTTTTATGCAAGTATTGTCCGCCGCTTCGAGTAGACCAGCTCATCAACTAGAATTGTGATATGTGCCACAGGCAATTTTTAAAGATTTTTGAAAGTGTTCACTGAAACACTCTGTATATATTTGAGTATGCGTGAACGTGTGCGTGCACTATACATGCTTCCGCCCTACGAGGGCCTCCCCTCCACTGAAGGGAGACTATAAGCCTAACTTAGGCTGCGGCCAATGGACATTGTGCCGTCCTCATGGTTGGGCATCGTCACTGCTAGTCGCCAGAAAGCCACGCGTATTCCATGGAGTCATTCCGCTACAATTCTGCCTTGCTAACAATCTCATTCTTTTCCTGTTTTTTCCGAGTCATGTGCGTCTTTAATGTCTCTGTTGCCTTCACCGAATGGGGAACGCCCACGCAAGAGGAGCGTTAGTGTGCTTGGGTGTTACGTGCTCTGGTAACGAGATTGCAGCATCGCGAATCGCTGTGGATGGTTGAGCACCCATCGAGGATCGATACGCACCCACTTTCGGAATTGCCTGCTGAATTCAGTAGTCGCGGCAGACGCCTAATGCGTTCCCCTAACGCCGTATGCCGACACAGAAGCAACCCATCGTTTGCTCGCTAAATACGTGCGCTTAGGTTGGTGAACCGTAGATCTTGCAAGAGCACGTGGTTGTTGGTTCATTGCCATTGTGTACAGGTTCCACGGTGTATGACAATACGAGAGGTAAATTACTGAAATGAGCAATTACGCCAATACGAAAGCCTGCAGACTACATATGGAAAAAAATGAAGACGGTCTATGTAGTACGATCAATGAAGCTTTGTCAAGGAAGCATTACCTTTGTCGAGCTGTACGTATCTTGACATACAGAATGTGCGCCGCACTGCTAACATAAAGGTTTAATTTACTTGCAGGCACCTGAATATACTGCATTTGTTTGATGACGATCTCAGCATCGTTCGAGCATATTGGTGACTCGTAATTGAGAAATTGAACGCTGAAAAGTCGGTGCAGACCGAGGGTAGACGATCGGGCGGGTGTCACCTGCCAACACGAATGTGAGTCTTCACATGTGAAGACAACTGGAAAAGACTAAAATGACAACGTACATTCTTTTCACCTCGGTATATTGGGCACATATGTCAGTATAGTGACACGTATGTCAATTCATCGGCCTTTTCATATGAGATGCGAAATGTTCATTAAGCATGAATATAGACGAAAATTTCAAAAATGCTTACAAATGCTAATGGGAGCTCAGGGAAGAGGATCGACATTTGGGCGAGTAGGTACTGGTTGAGCATCTTGAAGGGGCAGCGCAAGATGATGGAGACGGAAGGCAGAGACAGCGCTGTCCTGCTTGTTCCTGCCTTCTGTCTTCGTCATCTTGCGCTGCCCCTTCAAGATCTTCAAGGAAGAGGTTGTCAGGAAACAGGAATTTATTTCATATTTAGTATCAAACAGAAAAGAAATGTTACAGTGATATTTCAGTTCGTGAATACCTGTGACGCGCAAGCGTATTGTGGGAATGCGGAGCTCGCACCCTGCTTTCCTCTCACTCGCGCGCGAGATTGAGCCGCCGTCGTCGGCTCACCGTCGCACGATTTCACTCCCACGTACAGCGCACGGCGCGCGGGGACGATGTCATCACGATACGAGCCCGGTACGTTCCTTCCACACACAGCAAACGTAGCAAGTGCCAGAGGAGGTAAACGCTTTGCGCCTCCGCCTACTTGCCATCTCCGCGACGCTTCGCCTCTTTACTCTTTCCCCGCTTCGCTCGACGCCACCCAGACTTTCCTTCAGGGTGGCGTTACTTATCCGCGCGCTCAGCGCGCTACTTTGTACATTCCCGGCGCGCGAGTCTCTTCTCCATTTCCAGGCATTTCGTTCCTACGGCGCACGCATCCTTCGCGGCTTCAGACATCGTGCCGCCGATTTCAGTGGCGGCGGGCCAGATATGCTTGCGCCTAAAAAAAAAAGTCTAGTAGTGAATATTTTCTCTTGTATGAGATCTTCGGTGAACGTATTAGGCGCGGCACGTCTGCAACTTATGAAAGCCGGGCATGCTGTGTTTTCTTTGAAGAAGTAGCGAGAAATAGGTTGCTATGGTGGGTGAATCTATAATTATATATTATCTGTATCACAAAAGATTTCTCGTCTGCAGTGTTAGAATAGACCCGGGGCACGTGCATAAATGGGACGCACACGGGGTGGATATGTGACATGTCTATGGACACCTAGAAAGAGACCCAAATTGGGCATACCGTGGCACTATCATGCCCTATGCACTTTTCTAAACGATTTTTCTTCTTCGTTCCTACGAGATTTACGAACATAGGGAGGGAAATTGCACGTGGTCTGGTGCATGCCTTTCCGACATGCCTTTCTGATTGTTGCTTTCTTTCTCTCTCTCTCTCTCTCTCTCTCTCTCTTTCTTGAAAGCCTTGAGCTAGGTTCTGAGGCAACTCAAGGTGTTCTAGTATGCCAATATTGTAAAGCTTCTTTCCGCAAGTTGAGTTGGTCTACAGCGGTGCAATGTAGTGAGATAAGTTGTTGGTATCATAGAACATATATTCACGTATAGCTGTTTGCTGGAACAAATCTTCCCTTTCAAAAGTGTACATTGATGTTATACCCATGTCACACTGGGCGGTTGAAGAAACCTCATCAACTATGGCATTATGTTGTCTCCAGAAACCCGTTGCCACTCGGTGCATTGCTCATGCTACCCCATACAGCCATATTGTATCCATATTTGTTTCGGTAGCATTCACCGGCGCCAAGTTTTCCTTTGATTTAAAGGGCACAATCAGTTTGAGTTCGGCCAATAAAGAGTTTTCTTCCAAGTTGGTTCCTTGCCTGCCTTCCCATCAGCTAGAACTAATCACGGAGACACTAAGACCATTTCAGTTATATTGGCGAAAACGGACGCGGCAAGAGAATTTCGCTTGCTTGCTCGCACTAGCGACACGCTTTCTGAAGCTCTCCGAGGGTACGTTATTGCCACCTGCACGCCGCATACCCTTTGTTACTGATCCAAGCGCCAACTAGATGCTTAACGTCTCGCTGCACTACCAAGGGTTTGATGTGGCCTTTACGAATACATACTACTGTCCTCGAATGACCGATACACCAATCTGTGACACCTGCGCTTCAGAAGAAACTACAAACAGCTGTCCTCGCGTGCCCTCAATACGGCAATTTTCTACAATTTAACCCCACCGATTCCTCTTTTCCTCTTTTTATTCCTCCTATCTCTTACCGCCAGTGTAGGAAAGCAAACCAGACGATCTTGTGGTTGACCTGCACGCCTTTCATCTCCTTGCTTTCTCCCTCTAGGCGCAAACCTCGCGGCTGACGCTGTTAGTTTTGCTCGAGGCGGAAGCAGTAAATACTCATCTGAATTCTAACTGGCATTTTCAAAATGACTAAGCTCAGTTGTTATTGCTTCAAAGCTTTCGAGAACGATGTCACACATATCCTTCCGGTCGGCCGGTCACAAGCCTGCAGGCGCCAGTCGAGATGCTTTCAGCTATTGCCCGGTGATGAACGACCTGCCGGAGATGGCCGTCACGTTTGCGTTACATCGTTAAGCCAAGCCGTCACGTTTTCGCTGCCGCGATGCCTCAGTGCATTTGCAGAGCCTACGTGCAGCAATTCATGGCATAACGACAAAACAAAAAAGAATAACAAGAACGTCATCACAGGTTCACGCCGTCTCGCCTCTTTCTCCGGAGGTAGAATTTTTACAGTCGCGATATTGAGCGAGAACATGAATGGCTCCAGAGCAGCGTAAGGTCGAACGCTTTAACTCCTGTATATGTGGATCACGGTGCTGGAATTTTTATTGTTCTACGCCAGAACCCTTCCTGCAGTTCTCAGAAACTGAAAAGCGATTTATTCATACTGCCACGTATGATTCGTGATACGCGTTATCACAAATACGTCCTAGATGTGGTCGCGCTATCAGAGTGTTCGTGCATCTAAAATGTTTAAATCCACGTGCTCAGTGTGTTTCCCTCTTAAAGAGAAACACATGCGTGCCGGCTACGTGCGTGCGGATATTCGCCTTTGGCAAGTGTAAATTCGCCCGGCCTTGCTGCAGATGTCTGGTGATTGGGGGCGCTGGCATCTTTTTGCTCAGCTGTGCATTGCAGGGACATAGCTTTAGCCGCGCCTTGCAGTTACAGAGCGCCAGAAATGTGGGAGCCGCACATTTAGTCTTCTCAACAATGAATCGAATTGTACGTAAACAAGTTAGTGCTATCGAGAGTATCAATTATTTCAGCTTGTTCTCAAACTAGCACTGTTATTTAACAGTAGTATAGAATGTACGATGAAAAGTCTGTCAATAGGGCACTTTTTCCAGAACTGTAGTGCAGCAGAAAACCAGGCACGGTAGAACCAACTTGGACAGACGTTGCTTCTGTCGTCCTTGCTCTTTTGCTGCACCACATTTCAAGCAAATAATCGGGCACCAACTAGCATAGGAAGATACTTTATTGGGAAACAGGGAAGATCAGCATAGCCATCTCGTTCGGCGCGACTTCCGACCGCTCTGGTAGCTTTTTCCGCCGTCACCTTGATAATAAGGCACAAACAGCTAGAGTTCGCCCAATAAACAGTTATCTTCTAAATTGTTTCTTTGCCGGCCTTCTGCTCAGCCAGCACTCTTCCCTAACACTGGAAAACATTAATAAAGAAGTCACGTACCTATTCTCTATAGAATGGATGGTATGACGTTGTCTGGTGCTACAAATAAGCATGAATGAAACGAACAACTTTTGATTAAGAAAGGGAGGAAAAAAAAAAGTAATGGCAGGGAGGTTAACCAGGTGGACATCCGATTCGCTACTCTGCATGGGGGAAAAAGAATGACGAAATGAAAGAAAGAAGGAGAACGCAAAATGAGGAAGAGCAAGATTCGTAAAGCGCCTGCGTGGTTCATAATCGAAATATGTGAACTGTAAGGTAGGTTGGGTAAAAAAGAAAAATCTCACAACTAAAGTTTTTTTGTGCAGACGCTTTGTTCACTGCTCTCTTGGAACAGTGCATCTGTGTTTATGTTATTCCTATTTTTTAATTATTTTAGCGCTGAGACATTGCCGTGTTGCTATTCAGCGAACGACGTTAATGAGCAAAGGCACTTTTCTCGTCACAATTATTGAATCATATTACAAACTGAGGCTCCAGCAGCAAAAGAAAATCTATGGTTGAGAATGCTCCTGGAATTAGGCCTCAGTCCGCCTCTTCAAAAGTGGAAATGCAATGAGCTTAAAGAAATGACTGCAGGTATTTTAAAGCGACTTAGTAGAAAAGCTTAATGAAATACAGATTCAGGGACGGATGGAAATTTTCTGCGCATGCAATTAGGCAAGCACAAGTCTCGCATTCTCCTTAGGCGGGCGCGGCGTTTCGATACGAAGGCGGTGCAACAAAGGTGCGCGCTCTGAAGTCCCCCGAGGCAAACATACCTTAAGGAACATAGAACGACGGCTTTGGTTGATTAGCTGGAAATGTTTAATAATTGGAATCATTGGGCTACATTACTAGCGCCGTTGTTTCCGCCCACGTGCGTCACAAATATTTCTGAGAAAACCGTGTAATCCTTATAGGAACTAGCTTTGGATAGGAGAAAGTTGCCACCGCTATTGTTGCGCAGATGACCACTTCTCCTCTTGGGCAAACAAATGAATGTAAGTGGCCGGAATTATAGTTTTGAAGTTTCTGGAAAGGTGTACGAAAATCGTTTTGAAACTTCATTTATTTCTTACACACGGTGTCTTATTCCAAATCACATTTTAATGTACAATGACCGTCGTAATGCCTATATGCAATTTTCTTTTGAGGGAAGCAGTGACAGCGACACATATCCAGCATTATTATTTGGAAGATGTATACATTGGTTTAGCTGGTGTGCATTAGTTTTTCTTGCGCTAAGTACAGTAAGATGCAACGGGGACGAAATAGACATTGGATGTGAAGCGGACACGAAGTGATACAGGCGAGCACAATCTACTATTTGGTTTATCGTCAGATCATACCGCCGTTTCATACCACTTCGTGCCTGTTTCGCATCCTGTCTGTTTTGCCCCCGTTGCGTTTACTGTACCTAGCGTAAGAAAAATGAGTCATTATTTGCATCGAGCCTAAAAATGTATTATAGTATAGTGGCTCATGTTTCTTTTTTTCAAGTCGCCAAGCCTTTTTGCTTCCCTGCTATAAGGCCTCGTTCGTTGCAGACACGTTATTAGCGTGGAAACTAGTCTGAGGGCTTCGTTAGGTCGTACGACATCTTTGCGAAGTAGTGCGACCAGTTTAGATACTGTAAACAGCGAACAGGTAAACGATAATATTTTCATCAAATAAACAAAAGTTATGTTGTTCCCTAAATTCTAAAAATATATACTTGTTTTCTTTTAACAAGGAATAGCTTTGCATATGAAGGATAGCTTAAATATTATTAAAATACCCCCCTGTGAAACATACACAAGCACCGGTTTCTGTCAAAATATTGTTAAAGCTTTCATCAGGAATCTTCATTATTACTTATAGGGAAACAGCATCGTGAAAGCACTTGGCCTGAGGCATCGTTATGAATTTAATCTATGATAGCGTGTTCTTGTTGCATTCTATTGGTGCCCTGTTTCCTTGTAACTGTATCGTTCTCAGTTTAATTTATTGCCCAGTTTTCGCTTTCAAACAATCACTCCTCATGAGGTAACGCCCCTGTTTACTTTATACTGAGACTTTGCTGTCCCCTACTTCTTTCGGCATTGCACTTAAATATTGCTATCGTAGTTGCTTTTAAGTAGCCCTAAAACAGGAATAGAAAATCTGGTGTTAAATCAGACAAATGGGTATTCTGTAACTAGCTACACTTACATAATACATAGTTAGGTTGCCTTGATTTTCATACAGTAGCTTGTTTTTCATTGTTAATATTAGGGCCAGGGTGGCATGCATATACTTCAAGTATAGTTTTTTTTGTTCTTACCTTGTTTCTGTTTTGTTTTCATTCGGACGGATTCACCGCAAGGCATAAAGCATAAAATAAAGTTTTGAACTGTGCATCGTGCAAGAGAGGCAGCGGTGTGTTTGCAAACTTGTTGCCCATCCCCCAACGGTCATAGTGTTCAGGTAGGTCTGGCTCGAGCCCAGCATAAGTTCTTAGGTCCGATCGACCACGTTCCAGGACCTTCCCATAGATGTCGAGCATCTTAGCTTGTCACAGGAGCCGAGTACTTGGGGCGCAACGCTTGGTCGCCTTTTGCTGATCTCCAAGCTCAGTTGAGCGATGCTGCGAGGGACACTCCAGCCTGAAGCCCCTCGAACAGACATTTTCTGCGTCCGGGCAAGGTTACGGGGAAGAAAGCAGACACGCGGGAGAATGAAAGCGTGCGTGTCCTTGGTGGAGAGCGCGGGGATCCGACGACAGGGATATACGTGTCTTAGACGGCGCAGGTAATCATGCTAGTTGGTCTGCCATGTCGTTGAAACAATTCCAACCGTGTCCCTGTACCTTTATTATTCCTCCGTATAAGCGTCATCTGAAGAAAAAAAAAGCGTGTGTAAAAAGGTGTCGCTAAGTAATCACTAAAGGGAAAATATTTATTACGACTGTCGCTTGTGCAGCACGTGCAGTGCACCATGATGACACCGACGTCAATGACAATTGCGCCAAAAGCTACTTAATTACAGCACGCAACGTCACCTCCCCCTCCTCTCTGTCCCCAGCATACTGTAGCAAGCCGGATCTTCCCCTCTGGTTAATCTCCCTGCCTTTCCCCTTTCCTCGGTCTTTCTCTTCTCGGCACCGCTTTAATTAGCGACGAAATATGCAACACGTGATTATTCACCGCTCAAGGTGAAATATAAAATTTAAGTCTCATTGCTATTGCAAAGAATAAACCAGGCTGCCTTTCTGCCCCTTCCCTGGAAAAAAAAAGAAAGAAAAAAAGAACAGGTCGTGTTTACTTGACTTAGATTTGAGCTTCCGTTATACAAAGCTGAAAGCGTGTACACGGTACGCATTACATGATGTATAAACGCGCGTTTCTTACACGAGTATTGCAGATTATGGAATATTGAGACCGTACGATAATTTTTCTTGGTTGATCATACTTCACAGCAGCAACAGGCGCCAAATTTGCGTTTTTGTTTTACAGCGAAGCTGGTAGTCTCTAGTTGGTCGGTATTTTTCGTGGTGTGTTCACCCACAAAAGAGCCCCTGGAAAAGCGATTGTGTTGGAATCCCTGCGTAACCAAATTATGTTTTCTCGTATATTCAAATTACATTCTGATGCTATCATGTCTGTAGATTGTGCGTAAGTCGTACTTAAGGAATTTCCTCACGTATTTTACTTTGAGAAATACGATTGGTTGAATAAAGAAATTTGAGCAGGCGTAGGGCTCAAAAACAAACGGCACCTGGAATGCTTTTTGCTCGAGTTCCCACGAAAGAGAATTGTGTTTTCTCGTATGTTCAAATTACAATGAGATGCTAGCTATCATGTATGCGGGTAGTGCGTGCACGTTTAGGTGCACGTTAAGGAACCCCAGGTAGTCGAAATTTCCGGAGTACTCCACTACGGCGTGCCTCATAATCAGAAAGTGGTTTTGGCACGTAAAACCCCATAATTTAATTTTTTAATAGATTCCTGGCACTTATCAAATAGGTGATGTAACGCTAATTGGTTTGCTGCTAATGTAGAAACATCGCTTTTATGCGAAGCATATTACGAGGGCTCAACCCAGCTCCTCAGGCGCGGCGGTGTCGCCTTCAATACCACGTGACACCGTGACGTCACGACAGAGGAGAAGTGGCTTTGGCTCAACTCTTGCAAGATGGGCTGGGTGGGAATCGAACCAGGGTCTCCGGAGTGTGAGACGGAGACGCTACCACTGAGCCACTACTATTTTTTTGTCTTTATTACCGACATGGCAACAAGGCTACAAAACAAGACATTTTAACAATAGACAACGGTCACGACAACATCTCTGCCATTGGTTGGCAGTCACAGGGCTAAAATCGCTTAAAATTCGCTAGCTCAGTCATCACACTGAGCCATTTTGGTTTTTCTTTTTGCAAATTATACATTTCCTTAATATGACAAATGCTTTCAATGAAGTATTCTCTAACAGGCCGGGCATTTACTTCGGCATGTCTCACGGCCATTCTAGTTTTCCATAAACTATGTAAGGACACCAGCATGAACATGTCATAGGGTACTTTGTCTTCATTTAGAGTAGGCAAGAAACGAATCCCATATGGTGTAATCGGCAAGTCCTTCTTTAGTGTTCTCTGTAATATGTCCCAATGGAACACAGCATCCCAGCAGTCTAGAAAAATGTGTTCTATTGTTTCGGGTTTCCGGCATAGTAAACAGTTGACGCTCCAAGGCACGGAAAGACCTTTTTCATCTAGCCACGGTTTCACAGGTAAAGTATTGGTGTGGAGCTGGAAAAAGAAGGACTTTACCGATGGGCGTACTGGCATTCGTTTTACTCTTTTTAGTACGTCCTTTTCAGGTCCAATGCAGAACATCGAGCGATACAATGGCACCGGCAACATTGTGTCTACCAGGTCCTTATATAAGCGCTTTCGTGGTACCCTACTTAGGTATTCCATGGATAACCGAACCTTTAACAGCTGAAACGCCAAGACTACCTCTTTTAGGAAACCACGCGCTCTGCCTTGACTGCACCGATGTGACGATACAATAAACTCAGGTATAGCTTCGCTCAGCCTTGTCTGAAACATAGTTAATAAAAATGGGTCATTTTGGTCCCGTAAGAAAACAAACCGCGACACAATCTGCCTAATGAACAAATGTGCCAGACCTAATCCTCCATTTTTAACCGAACGAAAGAGATTAGTGCGACTGGTGCGCTCCCAGCTTGAACCCCATACAAACACTGCAAGTACTCTGTGTAAACGTTGTATGTCAGCCCTTGACATGCACAACGCTTGGAGCACGTAAAAAATTTTGGCAACGGCAAACAGGTTGCACACTGTCGCACGAGCAAACATAGAGAAATTGCGGCCTCCCCATTTAAGTGTACCTTCACGAACCCTTTCAGTTTCGGCATTCCAGTAATCAACGGCGTCACGGTAGTGCTCAAGCGGCAACCCCAGGTACTTTGCCGGCGTGACTGTCCAGCGGATATTTGCAAACGTACTCGGATGGTCTTCCCAGTTGCCGATCCATACCCCTAGGGATTTATCAAAGTTGATAGCACTGCCTGTCATTCTGCAGTATGATAAAGCCTCTGCGACCGCGATTTCGATGCTTTCTTTATCCCGACAAAACAACGCGATGTCATCCGCGTATGCCAGCACTTTCACCTCCGCGGACTGCACTCTGAAACCCGATATTCTGTTGTCATTCTTGATTTTCCTACAAAGCGGCTCTAGGTAAATTGCGAATAAAAGAGGCGACAAACCACACCCCTGGCGCACAGATGACCGGACACTAAAGGATTTGGTAACCTCCTTGTTTATAATGAGGCTGGCGGTACAGTCTTGATAGCACATCTTTACCCCATCCAAGATCAAATCCCCTACCTTTATGTGTTCTAGAATACTGAAAAGAATTTTATGGGCCACACGGTCGAAAGCCTTCTGCATATCTAACTGTAACATGGCACAGTGTTCACCTAGGTCATTACAGTATTCTAAGATGCTTCTGGCAATATGAATGTTTGTGTAGATAGACCTCCCTTTAATGCCGCATGTTTGATGCGACCCTACTATTCTGGTCACCACTCCCTGTAATCGCTTTCCCAGCACTCTTGTAAATATCTTATAGTCTACATTCATTAGTGATATCGGCCGGTAAGCGTCAACAGCTAACAATTTTTCTGGGTCCTCTGATTTCGGTATCAGGACTACGTGCGATGTCCGAAAAGAAGGGGGAACCTGTTTCTGCGCATAGGCCTCCTTAAACAACCGTAACAGGATCTCACTGACATCACTTTTGAAGGCTTTATAAAAGGCCGCTCCGAGTCCATCAGGTCCCGGAGACTTGCCTACAACTAAATCATCTATGGCTCCTTCCACTTCGGTGATGCTCAGAGGCCACTCCAGACGTTTTTGAATGTCTTCCTCTAATTGCGGCATGTTTGACAAAAAGTCCGTCTTGAATTCTTCTGTGACGTCTTTAACAGTCCCGAATAATTTGCTATAATAATCAAGAAACGCCTCTTCAATTTTTTGAGGTTGGCTCGTGATATCGTTCTCGTATTGAATCATTCTGATTTCATTTCGCCTCGCGTATGCCTTTTCGTCAGATAAGGCTCGTTTAGTCGGTGTCTCACCTAGCCAAGCCCTTTCAGCTCGTGCCCTTATAACTGCTCCTTTGAACTTCTCTTCTTCGATAAGCTCAAGCTGGCTTTTCAGTTCTCTTATCTCCTTTGTTCGGCTCCCGGGTCTCTCGCTTTCCACGGTATACAAAAAATCAAGCTCACGTTGCATTTCATTTTCTTTTTTCCTTTTAATAAATTTCTCTTTACTGGATTCTTCTATAGCACTGATCTTGACGCCTTGTTTAAAGTTCTCCCATAATTCTAGCACGTTGCCATCTTCGGCTTCAATCAAATTATCTAACTTTTGCTTCACGCTTTCGCAAAAGGATTCGTTCATTAACAGCCCATCGTTGAACTTCCACAACTTCCAGTTAAACTTCGATTTTCTTTCTGTGGTACCTACACTAAAAGTTACAAGGCTGTGATCGCTGAACGAGACGTGTTTGCAACTATAGCTGCCACACATCGGAACAAGCTCCAGTGCGACATACCCTCTATCTAGCCTTGCGTGACTTTGCCCTTGAAAATGTGTGAATGCAGGCGTGCCGGTAGTACACAGGAAATTACCGACGTCATCCAGATTAGATTCTTGAACTAGTGTGTTTAAAAGTAAAGCACTTTTGTCACGCACTGGGAGGTTTTTCACTCGATCGGCCGCGTAACATACACAATTAAAATCTCCTAGCAATACGACTTTCCTGTCACACTGTAAATGCTGATTTACTGTTTCAAAGAAAGGCACACGCTCACTTTCAGTGTTTGGGGCGTAGACACATATCACGCGCCAACCTACATTCAGAAAGGAAAAATCCACAAAACCCAGTCTTCCACTTTCACAAGAAAAGACCCCTTCTTCTCTAATTCCCAGGTTGTTTCTAATGAAGATAGCGCACCCCGCAGAAGTCCCAACAGCATGTGATACACAAACATTGTATCTATTGCGACACTGAGCCACTACTACGATGCTTCAAAGCGGTAAAAAAGCGCCTCTAGTGAATGCGGTGTTGCCTTAGAAACGAGCTGTTTCTAAGGCTCAGGCGTGCGTCGCTTGCTCAGGCGCCCATTTCGTTGCCGCGCCGAACGCTGCGTTGCTCGACGCTCACCGCGTCCAATGCGGGGCGTCCAAGGCGAAGCAGAGTAACGCATGAGTTGTTTCTTCGTCTAGCCGAACCAAATATAGCCAAGCAACAGCAGTTCACCAAGCTAAACAGTGGTTCAACAACTAAAATAAAGGCTAGTATGCTTCGCATCCTGGGCTTAACCTTACCTAAGCCACAGCCATTTTTTTTTAAGCCCTTCGACTGACGTTTCTATTTTCGCCGCTTGCAGAAGCCATGGTGGGTAGCACAGGCCTAACTGCCAAAAGATGTGGTCGTGGGAGTCCTGATTTGTGCTCTTGAAACAAGGCATGTTTCTGTGCACCCGGACGGTTCTTTGTCAAAGAGAGAAGGGGGTGTGCAGAATGCTGAGTGGAAATTCTGAAGAGATGTCGGCATGTTTCCAGGCCGCAAATCACCGTGAAATGCGGTTCCCACGCTTCTGCAATAGTGAGGTGACTGGATGTAGCTTGTGGGACCTTTAGGCACACTCGTAAGCTCTGAGCCTGTAACAGCTGTAGCCGATGGAGGGACGTCGCAGATAATTTATGCAATATAGGGGCGGAGTAAGCAACTCTCTGACGCACAAGTGCTGAGTGGACGTGAAGTAGGGATGCAGTTGTTCCACCCCACTTCGTGCCTGCGATTCTGCAGAGAACATTTATGACACAACTAATTTGGTCCTCCAGGGCGGTCAAATGATGAGTTCATCCAAGCTGGTGGTCTAAAATCGCGCCGAGAAAACGCTGTTTCCGAACCAGCTCGATCTCATGGCCATCTGTTGAAAGACCAAAATTTCTAACCTTCTTTCTTGTGAAAGGCAGAACCGCTGATTTGGCATAACATATGTTCATGTCCCGTTCTCTTAAATAGTCAGCTATTGCAAGCATATTTAGCGCCAGCAAACAAGGACGTAAGGGAGACGACAACACAATGCGCTATGTGTTGTCGTCTCCCTTACGTCCTTGTTTGCTGGCGCTAAATATGCTTTCAATTTACCAACACGCCCAACAAATGGCAATGCTACAATTTATGTCAGCTATTGCGTTCGAAGCTTCCTGCAGCCGATGCTTGACAACGCCTATAGACTTATTCGATGTTCATATGCAAATGTCATCGAAATACATAGATATGTTTATGTCTGCTAGAAGTACTGCTGCTAAACCTGCTATTGCTGCATTGAAGAGAAGTGGACATAATACACTTCCTTGCGGAACTCCTTTGTTTATGGTGTATGCATTACTTTGGCTGTCATTTGTATTTATATATATCTTTCTGTCTTTCAAGAAGTTAGCTATCCATTTGAGCACTCGGCCATGCACTCCGAGAGTTGAGAGTCCAAGCAGAACGTGAAGGATGACCGAGTGAAAGTCCTTCTTAATATCAACACAGCAACAGCAATGTTTCCATAGGTATTCTCGTGGTTAACAAACGTTACCAAGTCAAAGATGCAGTCCATTGTACATCTGCGTTTTCTGAAGCCAGCCATTTGATCTGGTAGACAACTACTGGATTCTATCAACCATTGCAGTCTAATATCGATCATTTTTTCCATCACCTTTGAAACACAGCTCGTTAAACTAACAGGACGGAAGGAGTCAAGAGACAGTGGCGCTTTGCCAGGTTTTAGCAAAGGGACTATGTTAGCGATCCTCCCACTCATAGGAACAAGTGCTTCCTCCCACATCGTGTTGAAGAAGTGTAGGAGAGTGGACGAGCCTGTTGGGCCAAGGTTTTTCAAGGTACAATAAGAGATGTTGTCAGAGCCAGTCGCTGTTCTTTGGTGTGCCTTCGAGAGAGCGTGCTGCAGTTCTTTGAGAGAGAACAGAATATCCAACTGGGTATGAGGTAAATTGCGAGCATCTTCAATATGTTGCTGCATCGAAAAGAGAGATTGATCTTGATTTGATACAGGTTTTGCGAAATTTGCTAGTGTTGCCCAGAACGTGTTTGCACTTTCGCTTTCAGATACGCGAAGAGCTGTAGCAAGGCTTTTGAAGGGACTGCATTGTGATACCGGAGGGCCAAGGGCGCCTATTAATCTCCAAAATTTCGGCAAGGGGGTGAATGGGGTAAGTGACGTTCAGAACTCACGCCACCGTTACTGTCCCAGTCTTTGCATGTCCTGATTAGATTTTCGGTGTGCAGCTTGACTTTCTTGATAATCTTCAAGCCATCCGGAAGGGCAAAACCGACGCTCTGCTCTGCGTCTAACGGCTCGGAGTCGTTCATAGACCGCGTCGACACTGCTTTGTCCCTCCCGAACAGCTGTGTATCGCGTAGCCCTGGAGTAATTACTTAGTACCGATGACATGAACATGTCCAGGTCATTTACTTGGTTCAGTACCGCAGAATTATATTCTCGAAATAGTGGCCAATTAGTAAGTTTGGTTACTCTGGGAGATCTTACCGGATGTATAAGGTGATGCGCTATGAGAATAGGGTAGTGGTCACTGCCCCGTGTTTCATAATCTGTGCACCATCTAATACCGCACTTAAGGTCAGGCGAGGCTATAGTAAGATCAAGACAACTAGCGTAATTGTAGCCTCTTAAAAAGGTAATCGATCGATCATTGAACCCAACAAGGCCGCATGAGTCTATAGCCTTTTCTGAAGACCTGTCTCTAGAATCAGTGTGGCTACTGCCCCAGGTAACATCATGCGCATTGAAGTCCCCGCAGAGTAGGACTGGTCCCTGAATCCTTTGAAAGAGATGCATGAAAGTTGACTCAGTAAGACGCGTTGCTGGTTGCATGTAAACGCAAACAACGGCCACTAGCAGATTTTTAAACTGGACTTTACAGGCAATGAACTCAGGCACATCAGAGTCCGAGGAGAAGAGAGGACAGGAAGGTAGATCGCGTCTGACGCACAACATAGTTCGGCTAGGGTTCGGAGTTCGTGAAGATGTGTATATTACGTAGTTCGAAAGACAGAAACTACTGTCTACACCGGCTTCGTTAAGACACACAACGGGGAATCTGCATTGCGAAACAAGTTTCCTGAAGCCTGCACTCTTAGATCGAATGCCATTTGCATTCCATTGTAATACGGTTGTGTTTCGAAAACAGTTATCCATCTGGCGAGCCATTATGCTAAGTTGTAAACTACTTTTGTAGTACCAGTGGTTCTAACGAAAGAACAGCGCTCACCTCTGGAAGGTTGTTTGCCATAGAAAACGCCCGCAGAATTGCTTTTAACGCAACAAAGAACATAGACATCACCGTATGCTGCTGAGATGATTCCGGTTCACATGAGACATGAGCAGGTGCTTGTGTTCACAAAGGGATGAATGCCTGCTGAGACTCATGCTGGCGGTCGACAACACTTGGCGACGTCTTTCCTTGGCTCTGTTTCCTGCTTGGTTTGCCTTTCATCTCCTGTAAACCACTAGCCACCATCACATACGTTTTCTAGCGCTCTACTGGTTGTAACGGAGGAGCTGCTTTCACTGGGTTGACAGCATCTAAGTTCGGAGGAGGCGAGCCTTGTTTCGGGGTACGACCATGTAATATTTCTTGTCGCCTGAGTAATGAAGCCGCTTGATGCTTGTGACATCTAGCGTATGAAGCTGTGTAGTCTCCGTTGCAGTTGACGCACTTGGGTTGATTTGCAGACTTTATAATCATGCGCTCCCGCACAGATCTCGCATCGCAATTGGCCATGGGAGGACTTAGCAACGTGGCCAAATCGCTGGCAATTGTAGCACCGAGTTGCCGGTTCTAAATGTTCTTCGACTGAATTACTCGTGAATCCAAGTAGGACGCGTGTTGGCAATGGTTTGTCTGGCAAGAATTGTAGGATGACTCTCCGAAGTCCATGTGGTTCCACTGTTCCATCTTCTCGGCGGAGCCATTTGATCTGTCTCCTAACGGAAATGACACCGCTATCTTGTAGGTACTCAAGTAGTTAGTCTTCAGTGTACTGAGTTGAAACATGTCTTATTTATCCTAGATTTTTTGTGTACGATGGTGGCACGTATTGTTCCACTGCAAGGCCAGCAACATGAGTTAACTCAAGTAGTCTCGTCGAGGCTGCGAGAGAAGACACATTGGCGGAAAAGTTACCTTTCCTCGTTACACCAAATGATTGTACCTTCTCTCTTGCCGTGGTGATAATCTCACTGGCCAAATTGTTTGGATTCACTATCCAAAATGACGCTTCCGGATTGGTGAGCTTGAAAATCACTGGTATTCCCACTTGGCGTGATTTCTTGTACGTCACCGTGGTAAAAGATCTGTCTTCCGTTCCCATGTAGGCGGTTTCAATTATTTTGGCATCGCTGTGCGGCTCATGATCGTCACTACGTGCCCTCTTGGGAGAGTTCGCCTCGAGGTCAGCATCGTTGTCGCACTTGGGTTGAAGTGGTCGCTGCCAGCAGGTTTCACAGCGGGCGCTCGTTGTTCTGCAGTAGCATTCAGCTCTGCACTTACGTCAGGCAAGCTCTGGGAAGAACGGAGTCCCTTCTTTGCCAACTCGTTCGTTTGCCGGGGGAGCCGCTGGTACGGCTTGGAGGCCAAGAAGTCCTCCCGTCTGGTGGGGCGGGAAGTCGTCGACCGAACTTTGGCTAGTGAGTGCTGAGGTCGAGCGAGGAAACTCACAAATTAAGACGAAAAAGAGGGTCCCTGAGGAGCTCCCGTCCGCTGGTGGCACACTTCTTCGTCTTTCCATATTCCCATCGTTTCATCTTAGCTAACTACCATCTCACTGCTAGCTACCTACATCATTATTAAGCATCAGTGACCCCACTCTTTTTAAGAATGCGCTGATCAACATAAATTATATATGGTGGCAAATAGCATAATCACGTACTTATTCGTGAACATTGTCTGCTTCCTAAAGTGTACTCTTCCTGTATTTTCATATTATGCAAGTCTCTGTTTTGGTTGTTATGAATGCATTACTAGTTTCTTTATATCGACTTTTTTCCCTGCACTGTGAATTCCTAGAACTAATCCTGTTTTTTTACTCTTGGAATGTATTCTTGCCCTTCCCCTGTGCAAGGCACAATTATGTACCTTGATGGTATCAGAAACAATAATAAATAAATAAAGACCGGAGGAGAATGTGCATCAGCGGCCTCATCGAGAGCAGAGTTGGAACCAGTCGCACTCGGGGATCCAAGTTTATTACCAGACTGATTGCTTTTACTGCTACAAGCTGACTTGGACGAGGGGCCGAGATTGAGTTCCACATCACCGCTCAGGATAAGACGACTCGTGCAGTATAAAATGTGCAAACACCAGGGCACAAGACTATGTAGGCAAGGAAGCAGCAGCAAAAAGCGATCATCAGATCAGATACATACAGCGTTGTAGTAGTAACGTACGAAAAGCAAGAAACGATTAAACATCGTACTGGTACTGCTGCAACCTGGCCCACTGAAGAATGGATTGATGCGCAGGATATATATACCCCTTTTCGTTGCCGTGACAGACCGGCAGTTGTTGGTAATTGGCTGATCAAGAGCCAGGTCACTGGGATGACTGACATGACGATGTTTGAAGAGGGACACGAAGGAACTGTCACTTATCGCAGTGATAGGGTAGTCCCAGAGCAAGCGCTCGGTGGAATGCACGTGGCCGGCTAGAAACGACGAAGTAAGGTCAGACATAGCTAACCCAGGCCACGTGACGTCCCAGAAGTTGTGGTCAGCAAAACAGGCGAGTCACTGCACGAAGGGCAAGCAACGATTAAGCGTCGCATCGGTGCTGCTGCAACCTGGCCGACTCGTTGTCTTCGTCTCCCTTTAGCCTTCCATGGTTAACTTCCCTATCTTTCCCTCTTCGTTTCATTCACTCACCTTGCACAAACTGTTTCGTTCAGCTGTCTCTATTTGCACTTTGTCTAGTCTTTGTCTAGTTAGTTGAAGTCAGTTATATTTGATTAGATAGCTCAGTGTGTTAGTTATTAGATGATTAGTTTATGTATTTGCTTAGGTATAATAGTAATGTAGCTTATTAGTGATTGTTATTTCAGTTAGATGACTTAGTTAAACAGTTAGTTAGCTTTGTTAGTTTGAGTAGGTAATTTGTTTTGTTTGTTACCTTATTGATTTGGTTTGGTTGGTGTAGCACATGGTTATTATTATGTAATTAGTTTATTGGTGGAGATGGTGTTGTTACTGTACTCTGTTACGTTACTTATTATTTAGTTTAGTTAGTTAATGTAGTTGTTGGATATGTTAGTAACCTAGCTTAGGTAGTTATTAGTTTGGTCATTAGTTTAGGAATTACCTATGTTTCGTTAGTTAATCTGTCGGTTAGCTTTGTTAGTTCAGTAATTGGTAACTAGTAATTAGTTTTAGTTAGCTTAGTTATATGTAGTAATAATGTAGGAATAAATATTCATATGTTTAGTAATTTGCTAATTAGTTTAGTAATTCATTCATGCCCTTTGTTAGTTTAGTAATTACCTATTTGTTTCGTTAGTAAATCAGTTGATAAGCTTTGATAGTTGTAAATGCAGCTTTAATTGAACCTAGGAATGAACCAAACTCTTGTGGTTGTTTCGAAATTGTTCGCGTTTAGGTTCCTGAACACAGTACAGAAGCACGGCAGCGATTTGCACGTTTTGTGCAAACTATTAACATGCCGATACAGGCAGTCGACGCTTGCGCAATTGCAGGCGTACTCGCAGAACGTCTGTCACGGGGCGTCCGTTCGGCGTCTGCTCCAGTCCACCTTGTACTTGCACCAGCGCCGCGGTGCGTCCACTGCGGGCGTTATACGAAGCTCTCCAAAAGCACTACGTGGGAGTTCCATGACCAGATTAAAAGTATTACATGACCTTGGTAGTACCTTACGCATTCTTCTGAGGTAACCTACTTTTAAATGATAATTTAGTTGTATAAGGCACTTGCGCTTGGCGGATGGCCTAGAAGAATGAGGAAGTATGTTGCACTTCCGCGCACGTGCTTGTGCGCGTGATGCACATCGCTTCTTGTGGTGGCGCTTGTGTAGCTTCGTGTAACGTTCGGACATATACTTTCACAAGGTGGAATGTAGGCGGGTTTTTTTCTGTTTTTACCTTGAAACGTTTACTTCGCCGTAGTTTCGAGCGGTCCAACGCACTGCGACGGGAATTGGCCCGCCCCTTGCTCCTGCACTCTACGCCACGGATGCATACGAGACCATAGTTGGCATATCCTCTTGTACACGGTATTGGCCGATTGAATGGCTGGCATGGTGGCTTTCGCTCTGTTTTTCTTTGTTAGGTGTCAACACAGCTCAAGACCATCCGGTCAGATTATACAGAAATATGATGTAGACATTTTTTGTGTGTCATAGACGAAATAAAAAAAACGCCCGCCGCAGTGCTTCAGTGAATATGGCGTTCAGCGGTCGAGCACGATGTCGCGGGCTCAATCCCAGCAGCGGCCACCGCATTTCCATAAGGGTGGAATGCAAACACGCTCGTGTACTGTGCATTGGGTGCACGTCTTAGAGCCTCAGGTGGTCAAAACTAATCCGGAGTCTTACAATACGCAGTGCCTCATATTCTGGTCGTAGTTTCAGCATGTAAAAACGCGAGAGTTTATTTGAATTCAAAACAACTATTTATATCGGTATGCAAATTTATTTAGTTGCCATGCGACGGACAAGACGCTATCAGAAATTTTATGCGCGATATTTTGTCATGTTCATGAGCAGCACTCGTGTGCAAGTAATATTAGAGGATTTCACTTTGTCTTGGCCTGTTCATTCAGGTACCATGGACAGATAACTAGGAATCCGCATCAGTTTGGTGCTGCGGAAAGGTGTAGGCGAGCGTGGTGACGCTGATCAGCTAATCAATGCATATGATTAACCCAATGCGTAGAAAAGCAATGCCAGGGAACGCATGAGCGCTCGCGTGGTCTCTGCCGGCAGCCCTTGGCTGGTTGCCGGCAACGTGGACCTTTTTCTCGGACGTGTGACACCAGGCGCCATCACCTTTGTGAAACGTTGGATGCACTGCGTCGTCAAGAAAACGCATCGTCTTAACGCTTTAAGCAAAGAGAATGTTTTTGCATTTCCGTCGCACATCTGTAAGTGTGGCTCCACGTAAATGTTATACAGGACAGTCCCGGCTATTTGAATAGCTGGCACATAAAACTCCGACGCACTAATGTAATGTTTGCTACGTATCTTAGTGCCCTATGCTTGTTGCATTCATGCTGAAAAAAACGATGCAATTGATGCGATGGAAATATTTTCACTTTAGCTGTGTGCATATTCCCTGCATTCATTCATTTCTGTTTTGTTTCCTGCTGAAGTATTAAGGGTATCACTCTCATCGTTGCTTTGTATTATGGCATACATGAATAATGGAGGTCAAAGTGAACTCAGCAATCAGTTTGCTCCCAGTGAAGGTACAACGCCTATTATTTCAAGGCTTAGCAAATGTGAAGCAAGAGGAAGGGTCCATTGTTTCTGTTTTCAAGTAAGGACTCTATTAGGGCAAAGAGCCATTCCATCGAAAGCAAAACATTTCTTCAATCAACCAATCCATGAACCAATCGAGAAGACACTGAAACCTCTTTGCCCATTTGCTTGTAATGCCTTTTAGAAAGAACACTTTTCTTTCCTTCAAAAAGTGCGCAGAATGAACTTCCAGCGTCGTGTTGTTGTCACTCGCAGTTGCCAAAATGCTGCAAGATGTACTCTGTATAGGGCTGCTGAGGTGGAAACGCATCTTACTCTACCTAGTTCTGAGATAAGGAAGTGTTATTCACGGATTTTCACGTTGTTATACTTCCGAATATGTTACGGGGATGTATGCCATTATATGCCCTTATTTTTCTTTTAGAAGGCTCGAAATATTTAAAGACTGCTTGTGGCAGATAACACAATACTAGTCTGTCAGCTGGTCTACTCAAAGAGGCAGACATTACTGCATAATACATTGACATTCATAATCAACAAATTAACAAAAAGTCACTAATTAAGCTTTTAACTAATTACTTTATGCCACATATTGCAACTTAGAAATTCTAGTGGGTGAGACACTCAGGACACTCTCTCAGGATGACAAGTGTCATCCTGAGAATTCGATTTTCCTGGTCAATTGAGAATCAGTCGTACTCGCAATCTCAGTTCTGATCGATTCAGAATCGATCAATCACGTTACCGGTGCCTGCGCCGTGTTTTGTGTCTCTTCTTTGTGTCTTCGGGCAACATTATGTCGGTAAGAAAGAGAGAGATGCAAATGAGACAAAGGCAGGGAGGTTAACCAGACTTAAAACCTCCGGTTTGCTACCCTGCACTAGGGGAAGGGAAGGGGGAAGTAAAGACGGAAAGAAGAGCGTGACAAAAATAAAAGCATGTGAAAAAAAATATGAAAAGAGATGAAATGGGGTCATTATAGTCTTTCTAATAGGCCACTGTCACGTAGAAAAGTCAACAAACCCTTGACCGACTTTTGCTGCGACGACAGTTCACGTCGGCATTCCAAAACTGACTGTTCTGAAAGTGGCCTGTCGTCAAGGCGTGCCAACGTGGTCGCTAGTGACAGCCGGTGCGCGCTATATTGAGCACAGTGGCAGAGCACGTGTTCGATGGTCTCCTCGCCGCCGCAGTGTCTGCAAGCCGCGCTGTCGTCCATACCGACTCGGAAGGCGAAGGATCTTGTGTAGGCGACACCAAGCCACAGTCGGCAAAGTACTGCTGTTTCTAGTCGAGAGAGTCCAGATGGGGGTCGAAGTCGAAGGGATGGGTCCAGTCGGTGTAGACGTGTATGCTTTAACACCAACTAAAACACCAACTAGCCCAACAACACGTAGTTCTACAAAATATTTGCCGTCATTGTTTCATTAGATTTATGGGAAATACATATAAACACAGACTTGTCGCCCGTTGCTTCTTGTTTTGTTTATTGAAGTGAAAATACAAGAAGGAGCTGTAGTCCCGTACGATGATGTCGGCAACCACTTTTCACGTAATGTCAACAATGATGAAAAGAAACATATTGTAAAATAGGTTTCCTTTTATCATAGCAGTTCTGTTATTTCGACTGCGCATAATGACTTCATTCGCTAATTTTCACTGCAGAAATTTTAACATTCGTTTCAGGAGTAAAGTATTTTGGAGTATTTGTAGACCGTGCTCACGAACACTCACTAAAACTGCCTTTGTATAGGTGAATCTCTTACGCGGTACTCCATTTCGGATTCTCAAAAACATCCATTTTATACTTGAAAAGGCGCCGTCGCTATACTTACCTTAGTGACTTGCAAACAGAGTGCTCTAGGGTCCTTTCAGAAAACCACTCCCGCATCTGGCAAAAAAATAAATAAATAGCAAAGTGGACAGGAGTTTTTTCATCAGCTTTCAGAGCCGGTCACGTGGTCTTGACTCAGTATAGTTCAATCCATTGTCACATAAGTTGTTTACGTGTTCGCATCACAGTCTTTGTTGTCTCTCGCAGTCCTTGTCCTTCGCGCTGTACGTCCTTTTTACCATGAATTACCAACTAGCCCAAGCAACCACCCTTGTTCACATCACCCGTTGCGTAATGTCGGGAACATTCAATGTTAAAGCTCACGGTGCGGCGTGTGTTGGTAGAGCCGCCATGATCTACTACACTGACTCTAATGCCTTAGTATGCTCAGCATTTTAGCTTATGTGGCTGCATTCGGAGACTTACTCGTTGAATTTCCAAGCACATTTTCTCCAACAAAGGAAGCATCAAAACGTCTAGATCAAATATCCCAGCCTAGCGAAATATGGAGCTCAGAGAGCGCCTACAGCCATAGGGAAGAACCCAAAAGCGAAGAGCACTGCGTTGAGTGTCTAAAATTGTTTGCAGGGTTCGGCCTTACACTAGCATAAAGATAGAGCGTCGTCTGGCCCCTAGAGCATACAAGGGTCGCGCCATACCCATTTCAAATTTCTTTAGGCGGTTGCACACCTATACCTATATACAAAACACGGCCGAGTTTCATTCGTTTCTTCGTTTTATTTGTTTACTTTAGGAACCTGGAAAGTGCCTCACGGTGCGCGAACATCTTTTGTAATGCAGATTCTGGCTCATTACAGAATCGTTACTCTCTTCTCGCAGCATCACTGAAGAAAAAGTGGCTTTCCCTACATTCGTTCTTTTGGGCTATATAAGCCTAATGCGCTTTCCTGCGTCCTTAGCGAACAGTAAAATCTAATACGAGCCCATTTTTTGGCTTGATGTCGGGAAGTAATAAATTCCACGTCGCTGAAGAACTTTGTTTCTTTATATATACAAGTGTATTTTTTACGTTTAATTTTTTCTTGTGTGCGTTTCACGAAGTATAATGTTTCTTCAGGTTAGCACACACTACGGCTTGATGACAATGTTATACAAATGACGCACTTGCTAAAATGTGTTCTTCTGGACTGTCAACTCCTGTGAATTTGCTCTTATGTTGTTTGTTTATTGCGCCTTAGAGGATCGCATATGGGACACTATGTGCGGGGTGGAGTAAAATGAACTGAGGGAGAGGGGCGCCAATCAATGCTGTAAGTGGCTGATGGCAATTTGGGTGCGCGTTAAAGAACCCCAGGTGGTCAAAAATTCTTCCGGAGTCTCTCACTACGGCGTGCCTCATAATGAAATCGTGGCTTTGACACGCACAACTCTATATTATATTTTTTTGTTTCATATCAGTTTTCTTTCCTTTATTTTAAGCCTGATAAGTAAAGTTATAAACGCTTAGCATACCGAAGAAGAAAACAGCAAGTAAATTAAGTGATAAGGAACTCCAGTTTATCAGAGCACGAACAAATCCCCGGAAAGGAAAAACGGAACAGGAAACAAGAACTCATCCTTGCAACGGAGTCCTTTATCTAAAGTAACAAAATTGTCTACGTCCATATAGCTCATTGCTCTCGTCAGGGCTCCTTTAGAACTTTTCTCTCTTTGATATTCATACGCCGTGGACGCTCTGTCATGTGAGAGTACTCAGTGTCTTTGTTCTAAAAACACAACTGTGTAATACTGACATAGGCTGGTCCAAAAATGGAACAGCACGTAGTTATTTTTTCTTGGTTCAACGGGGTGGTGTAGCCAGTAGGAAATAAGGGCCTGTCCTTGGTCACTGAATTCCACGTGCATTCACGCAAATGGGTTCAAATCGATCCAGGAAGGGCGCTCAACCGACCGAAGCAATTTAGGACGCCCGCCCATTCTCGTCTTCAGAGCACGTAACGGCTAAGCACACGTTACGAAAAGGCCACTAATGCCCCGTCAACATGGTCAATCAGTAGGCAGCGAGAGCAAAGCTGACTGCGTGGTCACATACATGCATAAAAAAAAAGAACTTTTTATGTGATATGTAGTACTTGTAAATAAATGTCATCTTATGCTGGAAACAGGGAACGTTATAATCTTTCACCGGATTCCTGCTCCCTGTAATATCGTCGGCAACGAGTTTGTTGACAAGGCTGCCTGGTCTGCCCGCGAAGACACACAGACGCATCGAATATCTTTGGCCAGGACGGACGCTGCCAGGGAACTTGGGCTTGCACGCCAAAAAAAGACCCAATATATTTGGAGTTCTCCAAGTGCCTTCAATCGCCGACTGCATATGCTGGGCCTGTTGCTACGGCTTCAACTGCCATCTAGCCTTTCCCGCGGCGAATCAACCTTGCCGTGCCGCTTGGAGCAGGGAGTGGGGTTTACGAACGCTTAATCCTATAGTGTGGAAATGGTCGATAGGGGGAAGTGCGAATCCTGAAGGTGCGAGAAAACCATCGAGCGCCCATTGTCCATCTGTCTCCGCTACGACGTTCAACACCACTCTCTCTGGACAACTTAAAGGCGACTGAACTCAAGACCGTACTCCAAGTCAAAAGATACTCGGATCGTGGCCACATCCGTCCCTGGCACAAAAAGCAATTCGGGAAATAGTGGAGTACTTGAAGTTCATCGGCCTGGAAGACCACTTATAGTGCTACCACGCCTCCTCCCACGAACACTCAGTGCTCATTTTCTTCCTTTTTCTATTCCCCCTTTTCCTTACCCCCAGTGTACGGTAGGAAACCGAACGCTTGTTTCGTTGGCTTCCATGCCTCTCTCTCTCTCTCTCTCTCTCTGAATTACATTAGGAATTGATATTCACTTTGTCGTAGACAAACTACGGAACCTAACATTTCACTGCACTGGAATCATCCTCAACTAGTCTATAATCGACGGTTTCAGTCTCAAAGACTTCGCTTTTGATAACTATGAGTGAATGGTCGCCGCATTGACTATATTCTCTTTTGTCCATGTACAGCATATACGAAGAAGCCCAGTTTTCATTTCTACTATAATTTTTTGCCTATTACTAGTGCTCCTTCTGCTTCCGAACCAGTTTGCGTCTCCGCAAGTCTGCAAACTGGATTCCGCTTCTGCGAGCTAATTGTGGAGACAAACAGATCTAGTTCACATGGCACATCTTTCCAGATTATTGAAAAACTGAAAAATATATTTGTCTTCGTTCTTGTTCGACTTTCCGGAATAATTTAATACAAGTCCATATATCCATTATAGAAGCCACGGCCGCAGAATGCACTTGAGAAATATTAAGCCTGAGATGCTTCTAGTCTTGTCGACGACCTTCAAGAGACCTTGAGCCAAAATCCTGAGCCATTATCCGGGCACGCAAGATGAGAATGGAACAGGAACATCCGGCATCGTGCAAGAACAAAACGTGATCATCAGGGCAGCCAGTCAACTCACAAAGAAATGCGGTCTTTGGCCTCCAAGCCTTTGTACAGGACCACATTACATACGTTAGTTACTGCCCAAGCAAATTACAAAAAAAATATTGCTTCCGAGTTCTTCCTAATGTTTTTTTCACAATACCACTTGACTGTAGCTTCAACTACGTTGAAGTTTTATTTGTCATCTCCACTAGGGGGCGGGGGGGCGACGCTTAAAAGGTACAGGGAACTATATTTCATTGTCATCTTTTGGCGATGAAACAGTGCCTGTGCTCGTTTTAACGACAGTGGTCCGTGAGTTCCGCGGCGCGTAGGGCGCGCTGGCAGCGCCAGCAGAGTTTGGTGCGCCGCGAATACGTGCTTGGCTGAGACAAGACTTGCAGTGAGATTCTCTCTTTGAAAGGAAACTATTGTGTCCATATGGACCGACCCATAATATGGCATGGTGCACTATGGTGTGGTGTGGTATGGGAGGGTGTGTCGTTGCAAACATGCACTAAACCCATTTTAAGATAGTGGTTAGTATCATCTCCAACCAACCTGATTTACCGGTTAGCCATTTCGTGTTTACACCTACTCTCGATAACGCGAGAGCCAGTATTTTTTTTCTCCTCGAGTCATCTGGTAGCACAACGGCGCTTGCAGATAGCTGTCATCAAAACTTTCACTTCATCAATTTCCTATTATAAAAGAAATAAAGCTTCGTGGTGCTTTTTTGCAGACGAAGAAGGGAGGCAAGATGATGGAATATCTCAGAGTGCTGACAATCATCATGGCTTACCACCCATCGTGTTTGTTAAATAACACCGGCTACAGACGCTAGAAGACGCAACAATGCTCTTTGGTACATTTAACTAACCTTAACGACAAGCATGCAGTCTGTGAGATGTGACGAAAGCGCGTAACGTAGAAATCCAAAACAAGACAGAGATTCCCAGGAAAATTGCGGATTGAAGTGATCAACCGTCGTTTGACATCATAGACTCTAAATAAACAGTCACAGATATACCTTTAAATTAACCGGTAACAATTTAGGCTGCTGGTCACTGTCGCGTCTATCAGAACGACAGTTTTTCAGCTAATAAATGCTTTTTCGGCACTTACACATTTTTTCATTGCAATATTACGGGCTACGCCAACAAACTGACATAAAGCAAGTTGAAGGAGAAGAAAAAAACTAAAAAGAGCATGAACGTGGAGCCACCTCTCTACAATATTAGAGTATAGCACGATACATAAGATTGTTTCATTTTCTGTTTTCTTTAGTTCGCACCTGAAAGCACGTGACCTGCACATCGCCAATGAATGCTGTTGAGAGTAATTATCATGTTTGGGTTCTCTCGCAAGTCCCTGCTTTCCTAACTGCGCCTACTCGATGGTATTCATTGCCAGCTTGCTTAAACCGCCACAATCGTATGCTGGAAATTGATGCTGGATGCACGGGACGCTTAAATATCGTGCCGTCCTCTAATGATGCTACATTCGCTTTGACAACGTGCCTGGTAAGTAGAGGTGTCCCAGAGCCATAAGAGCGTGTTGTAAATGAAAACTGAAGAGAAAGTATAGCGCCCACCATGACACTTTTTTTTTCAGATTTAAAAAAGAAAAGTTGTAAGTGACAACCGCCTTATAGATAAGGAGCGGCAACGCACCGGTTGTACGGCGGGCCGTAAAGCTTATCCTACCGGGACAGATATTTCCCATCGAAGCAATATGCCATCGTTTACATCACCAGACTCCATATGATGAGTTATAAGGTCCTGAGACATAAAAAGAGAGCCGTATTCATAATAAGACCGATTTCCTATACGGAAATATTAAAAAAAATCTTAGAAAGTTGCACTCTGAACACACGGCGAACAGTAAATAAAGAATATTTAATTGACGGTGATCTTCTAGACATATCTGCGCTACATCGGATCTTTTTCATCGAAAATTTTGTCTTTGGCACTTAGCTGCAGTTGGACTTATAGGTAATTCAAGATTGGCAATGTTGGCTTTTGGTAACTGCTTAGTCATCATCATCATCATCAGCCTATTTTGATGTCCACTGCAGAACGAAGGCCTCTTCCTGCGCACTGTACTTCGACAACTGATTCCAACATAAGCCTATAAATTTCCGAATTTCATCACCCCACCAAGCTTTCTGCCGTCGTCGACGGCGCTTCCCTTCTCTTGGCACCCATTCTGTAACTCTAATGGTCCACTGGTTATCCATTCTGCGCATTACATGGCCTACCCAGCTTCATTTTTTTCTCTAATGTCAATTAGAATATCGGCTATCCCCGCTTGCTCTTTCATCTACACCACTCTCTTCCTGTCTCTAAGCGTTACAGGTAAAATTCTTCGTTTCATCGCTCTTTGCTCGGTCCTTAACTAGTTCTTGAGCTGTGCGTGTGCGTCTGCTATGTGCCATGCCACAAAGACGCTGCTGCGTTTCTTTAAATGCGCCAGCCTGTATGACCGCCTGTGCCTGACTCAATGGTGCACGCTGGTGTGCATAACAGTGGAGACTGTGACCTTCTTTCTTCCTTCTCTTTCAGTCCCCTTTGCCGCTTCCCCAGTGCAGAGTAGCCTACCGAGCTCAGCCTGGTTAAGCTCCCTGCCTTTCCTTTATGACTTATCTCTCTCTTTCTCTCTCTCTTTTGTCAACCTCCAAGTTTCTGCCCCGTATGTTGGCGCTGGTAGAATGCAGTGATTGTGCAACTTTCTTTTCAATGACAGTGGTAAGCTCGCAGTCAGGACCTGACAATGCCCGCCGTATGCACTCCAATTTATTTTTATTTTTCTGTAAATTTTCTTCTCATGATCAGTTTGCCCCGTGAGTACTTTAACTAGGTAAACGTACTTTTTCACAGATTCTAGAAGCTGACTGCCCATACTGAGCTCTTTTTTCCTTGCCAGGCTATTGAACATTATCCTTGTCTTCTGCATACTAATTTCCAACCCCACTATTGCGCTTTTTCTGTTCAGATCCTCAATCATTTTTTGCAGTTTGACCCCAGTAATGTCGAACAGGACAGAGTCATCTGCAAACCGAAAGTTGTCGAGAAATTTGCCGTTGATCCTCACTCCTAAGCCTTCCCAGTTTACTAGCGTCTATACTTCTTCCAAGCATGCAGTGAATAGCATCGGAGACGTTGTGTTTCCATCCCTGACCACTTTCTTGATAGGTTACTTTCTACTATTTTTGTAGAGAACCAGGATAGCTGTGGAATCTTTGCTGATATTTCCCAAGATATTCACGTATGCCTTCTGTACTCTTTGATTCTCTACTGGATCAAATAACATTTAATAATTTACGAAAGCCATATAGGGGTTGATTGTACTCTTTAGATTTTTCGATTACCTGATTGATGACATGGATGTGATCCATTGCAGTATATCCCATCCTGAAGCCACCCTGTGCCCTTTGTTGACTGAAGTGAAGTGTTGCCCTTAATCTATTGAAAGTTGTCTTGGCAAATATTTGATATAATACTAAAAGCAAGCTAATGGGCCTACATTTTGTTTTACAATTCTTTAACGTCTCCCTTTTTGTGGATTAGTGTAATGGTGGCATTCTTCCATTTCTCGGGCACAATTTAGGTCATGAAGGGCCGCAAGCTTTTCAAGCATGATATCTCCATCTTTGACGAAGTCAAATGTTATTCCATCTTCTCCTGCCGCTTTTCCCCGTTTCATGTCTTGCAAGGCCGTCCTAACTTCATCGCTAGTTATAGAGGGGGCTTCTGCAACCTGTTCATTACTACTTTGAATGGGGGTATCGTGGCTGCTCTGGGTACTGTACAGGTCAATATAAATTCTTCCGCTGGTTTTACTATATCGTCGAGATTGCTGATGATATTACCCTGCTTATATTTCAGTGCATACATCTAGGTTTGTCCTGTACAAAGTTTCCTGCTCACTGATTTCTTGCTGCATTCATTTTTTACTGCTTCCTCAGTCTTTCTCACGTTATAATTTCGAATACCTCGTATTTTTTCTTGATCTCTTGAGTTGGACACGTTCATTCTTTGTCGTTTCTTTATTAGGTCCTTTGTTACCTTGGAGAACTTACGGATTTTTGCCTTGGTGCATTACCTCCCACTTCAATTTGTGCTTCTAAAATCAGCCTAGTTACGGTTTCATTCGTCACTTCTATGTCATCTTCACTTCTGTATGGTAAAGCTGCATATTCGTTTGCAAGCGCAAGCCTGAAATGGTTTGCTTTTACCCTTACTGCGTCTAGGTTGGCCTGTTTCTTCTTGACTAATTCTACTGCTTAGTAGCCAACTTTAAAGGGACATGCATTAAGAGAAAGAAATAATTCTTCTGTATCTGTAAACAACCCTTTTACAATATCAAAACACCGCTCTTACCACAATACCACGATTGTTAGGCCATAAAAAGCGCAATAACACAGGACGGGTGGCAAGGTGTCCTTGAAAGTTCTAGCACTAGCTTGCTGTGACGCCATGAATTTTCAGCGTGTCTTTAAGGGCCTAGTTCATTTTTTAGCGTCAAAGATAGACTACATTGTGTTCCAAAGTAGCAAAAAATTGAGGATGGCGAGTTTCGGCAACTTTAGTTGAGCCAAAAAATACTCTAAAATCCAGGAAATCACAGTAACGTACGGGCGGTGGGAATACAGCGCTAAGTTCAAAAACTGAAATTTTGACCTTCATTTTCTCTTTTAATAATCAACCTGTTAATCAGAAATTAAAGACAATAAATTTTTCAGACATTGATTTATCCGTCTAAACTCAGTGAGTGTTTTGTTTCAACTTCCCTTGAATAGCAATACTGAGTTCAGGCCTAACCACTTTAGACATTCAAATCGATGTGCAGCAGAAAAATTTTCTCTTTAGGCAACCATGCAAGTTATTTGGGAAATTCTTGAATTTAAATAAAACGGAGCAATCTGGCAAATATTGGTGTGGAAATATTTGCTCTCGACCCTGAATTGTTCAGCTAGAACTTGAAGAAGACGAAAAACTAAGAATGAGGCATACAGTTTACGCTGTTAGAGACATCCAGACGTTCTGAGAGGAAACTAGTCCAAATGACCTATAAGCTTATACTTCGCAGTTGCAACTTAAGTTGTCAAATTTCGCTAGCTCATCAAGATTCTCAAATTAACGGTGATGTACATAAGAAAATGGCTTCAATTAGTCGTTAGAAGCTCGTCACATCTGTCAACTGCAAAAACGTCATCTACACAAATTGTGCGGTTACCAATTCAGCGGGTAACCGCATTTTACGTGCATTTGCTTGGGATGTGTCGCTGTTGAAACTATTCGTTTTGACGCTTAACCCTTCAGGTGCTGTGTGCACAATTGTGCACGTCAAGATAGAGCATCAAAAGCCACAACGCAGTTGAAAGTAATGATATTCGAAACGTCTCGCATACATTTTGAAACACTCCTGGTTGTAGTTGTGCTGAAAATGTGAGTAAAATATGTGCAATTTTTTTTTATAAAACGAGTTGGAATGTAAACGGCTAGGTGTTGGCTCTGGGCGTCACTATCTCCTAGCTTTAGGTTTCGGTATGTCCTCATGTATTTTTTACTGATTTTCTGTTTCGCTTATTAAGTATGGTAGACATGAAATAGTCGGTGTTCTCATGTTTCCTGTAGAGAGCGCTCGCATCGACCTCAAATACTGGTAACTTGAGAAAACTCGCTGAAGAATTTTGAAACTCCCAATCCGTTCTTCAGCTGTGTGCTTCTCAAGACTCTGAAGATGCACCGAATTCTGTGGAACAAAATTTTCAACCGACACAGTTAACGACAACTGAAGGAATTAGGAGTTTTGAAGGTGACAGCCCTCTGACCATTCACGTACAAAGCAAGACGATTGCTTTTAACGCAAAAACCTTAATCCTATGGCCATCGTCCTCCTCTGGGGGGGGGGGGGGGGGGCAAATTCACAAAGCGCTTCGTTCGTGAGCGCGCTTCACCAATGGCCGGCTGCCTTTGTACGACGTCAGAATTGGCTAGAATTCGTTCTTGCGAACAGTTGTAACGTGAGATGTTTTTGTGAATGTTTGGCCTCGTCTGTATGAGAAGCCGCGAACAAATTGAATGAAGGGAAAAGGAATAGCAACGCTGAGTGGCTGGAGCCACTCAGGCCCTGCACTGAGTTACACGCCCTACGAAGAAGATATCCCACCGTAATACAAATTTCTCTCTCTCTCTCTCTCGGCGTTGTTAAAGGGACAGACATTACGAAATAAGTTGCGTGAAGTTGCAGTGGGTCTCAGACGTATATGAGACAAAAGTTGAACGCTCTTGCTTCCTCCGCAAATCACGTTAGAGACAGGGAAGGATTTTCCATTTCTTCTAGACTTTTCAGTCTTTTAGCATTTCGAGTGGCTGTTTTTTTTAATGTCATAAGCTGTCTCAACGGCACATGAGCCCCACTCATTAAATGCCGTAAATGTTGCGAGACATATAAGGTTCGGTGTGTACGATATCTTTTGCCAAGGACAGAGCACACGATTTCTATGATTTGCACACTAAATATATTTTTTCTTGTCTCAAGAGTATTTCACCAACCAGCTCGTGTAGCTACCATTTTGCCTACACTTTTTGTCTGTACTTTTGATGTTAAAAACATGGATGGATGGATGGATGGAGTAACTTTATAGAAAGGTCCTGCGAGCTACGGGGCGCAAGGTCCCAAAGAGCGGGCTACTCCCACGTTGGGACCGGGAGTTGTAACTCCCTGGCCGTATCGTGGGCTCGCTGGACGGCCCAGAGCTGCTCCGCCAGGTCCGTGCTGCGTAACGCTTCTTGTAGCCTGGCGGAGTCTTGATCCTTGTTTGCGTGGGTCCGACCACACGGCCAGAGCAAGTGATGTAAGTCTAGTGTGCTATGGCAATTTTCGCAATATGATGTTTTGTATAGGTCAGGCATGTAGGGATGTAGTCTGTTCTGCGTGGGGTACGTGTTTGTTTGAAGCATTCTGAACGTCAGGGCTTGAGGCCTGGTGAGCTTATTGTGAGGTGTGCTGTATATTCTGCGGTCTAGACAAAAGTGCTTTATGATCTCGTTATATGTGGAGGGAGGGTCCCGATTCTCGCTGGGATGGTCACGACCAGAATAGGTGGCGTCGCGGAAGGTTAGGTCTCGCGCGCTCCTGTGAGCCATCTCATTGAGATTGCGAGGGGCGTCCTCGATCTCTCCGAGGTGTGCCGGGAACCAGCAGATGGTGTGATGCTGCAGCGGTGCGGATCTATTGATTATTTGTAGTGCTTGTCTTGCAACTGCTCCTTTCTGACAGGCTTTGACGGCCGAGCGTGAATCGCTGTAGACGTGGGTGTTGGTCGGGTCTGTGAGCGCGAGTGCGATGGCAACCTGTTCTGCTATCTCGGACTTGTGGGTCTTGACTGTGAGAGCGTTCATTAGCCCATGGAAATTGCTTTATGGCCTGAAATTATTAACATTATTAGTTACATAACATTATATAACATTAATAATTATATAACATTAATAATTATATAACATTAATAGGGCTTAAAATTGGACGAATTGTTACTGATGCATTTTTTGCAGTACGTCTTCTAAACACGAACAGGCAACATGCTCACCTGTGGACAGCACTTGCCCTGTGCTCTTTAACTTTTACGTGTTAACAAGTGGTGCTGTAAAAAGATGGTTATATGACCTGTCCGCTGAGTCTGTCGCCCCTGTTTTCACAAATTTCCTTTCCAGGCTGATTTATGTCTCCATCAAGTTACGGGCTGCGGAACTAGCTCGAACCATGGCAAAGGGAAGAGGGTGAGGTAGACGAAACGAATCACCATGCATTTAACGTGTTCTTCTCATTTACTTCTGTTAGTTCGAATATTTTCCATTCAATGAACAGTGTCGTGTTTGCAGAACTATATAGTACTGATATTCTGCTGCACAAATGTCTACGTTGAACCTGTATTGGCCTAATAAGCCGTACAGTTATTCATTACTAATAAATATCCATGTGTGTTTTCGCCGCTTAAGCGCAGGTGTCACATATGCATAAGGTCTTCCGCGATGAACTGTGCATCAACTAGAGGTTTCGTACAGATGATCCCAATGGTTTATTGAAGCCACTAAAAAACGCAAGTGTCAAGCGACCGGGACAGCCATATAGGAAATACGTTGGTGGCTGTATCAATATGCATGGGCCTGCCCTGTGTCCCACATATAGCAATTACAAAGAATGCTCTCTCAAACGCGACCATTCTTGCTTGGATGGACAGATGTACAGCTGAGCTACCCATCTCTAACACCGCGCGCGAGGCTAAATTTACCTCCGACTGCCTTTTGCGGGGTGCGATAATGGCATCGAGGCACATGTATCATCAAGTAATGCCTTCTTTTCTCTATACAAAGTAAGACGCGTGGATAGTATGGATGAAGAGAGATAAGCAATAATGCCATAGCATGTTTTCGTTGCATGCCGTTTTAGGAAGCGACCGCCTTTGACCGATTTCAAAGGCGTTTCGCGCAAAAACTTGGCTTGTCCCATTTGCAGCAAGTAGATGCCTGTCGCACGACATCACGCATTGCACATTCATGTACTTGAGACGTACAAAAGTTATGGGCCTGAATTCATAAGCGACGTTTTATAAAGCTAACAGACAGGCATGTACAATGTGGTTATACCCATCGCGTGTCTCTGATAAAGCACACTTACACAAACAACAATGTAAGTGTGGGACCTTGAAAGGTTGTTGCCTCATAGCGCTTTACTACAGAACAAAATTTATAAGCGCACACTGAGACGCGACACCCTTGCGCGATCGAAAACGGTGACCTCACAGAATGTGTGCCCGAGAACATTCATGCCAGAAAAGAATGACAGAAAGAAAGCGCAAAGAAAGAGCGCATGCAGCTAGGGAGCTGTGTGCGCAGAACGGACGGCTGCTTTACAACGGTGGAAGACAGATCACCGCGCCTGTTGCCCCATAGAAAGCGATAACGCATTGTGCAAGTCAAAACGAATTGATCGATACATTATTTATTTTCTTTGAGAGCGTGTGTTCGTGTCTTCGCGCTCCCTGCAATAATGGCACTTGCCGGCGTCTTTTCTGTCGAGCGGGTGTGTCGGATATTTGTTGAAGCTAGGTTCCCTCAAGCGCTTTGGAACATTTCTCGTTATTCTTTGAAACTGAGCATGTTGCTTGTGCAGCAACGCTTCGTGTTATGTTTGGGGTGAAATTGGTTATGGTGTACAAGAAAAAGATAGGAAGAAAACGCGACGCCTGGAGGCAAGGTGATTCCTTTAGCGATAGTTTTGGCACTGCAGACACTTCGAAGAGATTTTCAAAAGTGCCATCAGTGCTCTGTCGAGAACCTAGATAGAGTTGCCTTATTCATCATGAGATAAGTTATCGATACATATATCTATGATTTTTATGTTCCCTCGCAGCGTCTCGACGAAAGCAAGGATGCCAATGCCGTGTAGGTAGGGCTGAATAGGAAGGGACGAATGCCTTAACCACTGCCTAATTTAACTGGCTAGAGCGCAGTTGGTCAGCGTAACTGAGATTACAGATCAGTCACCGCCCTCTTCGGAGCCACCGCAGCACGAGCATTTCTTGGTCAGTTAGTTATTGCCCTTACAGCGGAGGGGCGCAATCTCAGGCAGAGCGGTGATAAGCGGTACGTGAGTGCATTCAGGCATGCAGAAGTCAACACTGATGCCTAGCGATTCACTGATGTCAATATACAAGCTCAGAAGCGCTTAAACCAAACAATTATAACGAAACACGCACTCATAAAGAAAGAAGAGGAAGAAACAAATAAGCACATACAGTTGCCGGTACGTGGTCTCAAACGTGCAGCAGAAAAAGTGAGCACGACAGCAAACACGCAGAACACACGGCGATTTCTGACAGCCTGAAACCCTTGAACCACCAAAAAGAGCGGGAATATACAGTCGGCTCAGAACAACCTAGAACAAACTATTAAAAATAATTTCGCGGCATACCCTTAGCTCATTAGTGCTGCCCATAGTGCTATGCCTCGATGTCCTCTTCGCCCACCACGAGAGAGGGCGTGTATTGTACCACCGTATAAGACACAGCTGTAGGGCTCATTTGCAGTCTGCTGGTATCATTCAGCACTATTTATAATATTAGAGTCACAACCTTTTCTTTGTCCTGAATTATCGCCACGATGGTTAATATCGAACACTTCAGTCCTATTTAATCATGGGGAAAGATAAATGAGCTTTGGATTAATTTGCAAAGCAAACTCCATCAGTGCCACGCCTCCCAGAAAGCTTTCCCAGCTCATGTCCCCTGGCATCAAGTAATCCAGGACAACTGGCTCTCGTGTCAGAAATTACATTTTCAAGGGAGAACTAAAACAAAGAGAACAAAAAGAACTAGAACAAAGAACTAGACGCAGGTGTTATACGAACCCACGTCTTCGTATTATGTGTGCGATGCTCTTACCAACTCAGTTATCGCGGCGCCGTTTTCCCATACCCCTTCAGGGATATATATATATTTATCTACTAGAATTACTTCTGGCCTTGGTGGCGGATGTTAAATATCCTTTCTGCCGTAGGCGCCATGTCTTCGTGAACTTTCTGGCTGAAGAACACTTGTCAATAAACCCTCACATGCTACTTAAAGCATCAAGGGTACCGGATTCGAGACCCTCGCGATGGAATGAACGATAAGTAAGGAAATGGAGGGGCCAAATTTTTATTAGTCATATCATGAGAAGCCAACAAACAAAGCACCAAGGTCAGCATATTGGAAATAAGCCCCCCATAATCACAGGCATGCCCTCCCCCAAACTACGCACGCATGAGTTCCTTAATTAGCTTTGCATGCTCTACGAGCTACGTAAGCTAATCGGAAGCTTGCGCTATCTCGATCACTCGTCGACTCATATGGAGTATGCCGCTGTCTTATAGGGTTCATTCTATTGATTTGCGCAAATAGATATAGCAAATGCTTCTTTTGGTTAGCTTTTTTTTATTGTTTCTCTACTTGCTTTTACAATGCTTACAATTTCTTTTTTTGCACATTAAGCATGCTGCTATGTCTGTGGAATGAGTGGGTTTGTTATGTAAGGAAAGTGGTAGCTTCATTTTCATAAATATGTAGTGGAATAGATGCGCTCATGTAACCTACCTCGCCGTTCCTTAACAGTTAGGAAGCAACAACAAAAAAATCACAATTTAAAATACGAAGACAAGAAAAATTAGAAAACAGAGGTCCCATAACTAGCCCATAACTAGCCTACGGCTACGGGTCCAAACAGTACTGGACACAGTTTTATTGTATTCTCATGGAAAAAATAAAGAATTTGAATTTGAATCATGCTTATATAGAACCACCATTCGAGAGAAGCAAGTGTAGAGAACTGAAATTTCCCTTGGATACACTCGTTGCACAAAAAACGGTACCTGAGTCGACTCAAGCTTTCACATTTTCTTTAGATTTAATCAGACATGGAGGAGCCATCAAGCTTGAAAAGCTTGCAAGCCTTTAGACAAAATATCTCATGACTTCGAGTCCCAGAGCACTGAATGAATGCCAACATTATACTAATCATCAAAGAGAGAGACGTTAAAGAATTGCACTTACTGTATTGAATAAATATTCACCAAGATAATTTCCAACAGGATAATGGCAACACTGGACTTCAGTCAACCAAGAGAACAGGCTGGCTTTAGGAAGGCATGCTTTACAATGAATTACATGCATGTCATCAATCACGTAATCAAGAAATCTGTAGAGTACAATCAATCTCGCCATATGGTTTTCATAGATTACGAAAATTCATTTGATTCAGTAGAGATAACAGCAGTCATAGAGGCATTACATAATCAAGGAGAACAGGAGGCTTACGTAAATATCTTAGAAAATATTGACAGAGATTTCACAGCTACCTTAATTATCCACAAGTAGAAATATACCTGTAAGGAAAGAGGTCAGGGCAAGGAGACACAATCTCCCCAATGCTATTCACTGCATGCTTGGAAGAAGTATTCAGCCTATTAAGCTGGGAAGGATTATGAGTGAGGATCCGCGGTGAATATCTCAACAACCTTCGGTTTGCAGATGACATTGTCCTGTTCAACAACACTGGGGACGAGTTACAGCAAATTATTGACGATCTTAACAGAGAAAGTGTAAGAGTGGGGTTGAATATCAATTTGCAGAAGACAAAGATTATGCTCAATAGCCTGGAAAGATAGCAAGAGTTCCGCATCGCCTGCCCGCTTCTAGAGTCTGTGAAGGAGTACGTTCACCTAGGCCAATTACTCACAGGGGACCCTGATCATGAGAAGGAAATTTGCATACGAATAAAAATGGGCTGGAGTGCATACGGTAGACATTGTCAGATGCTGACTGGAAGCTTATCACTATCGTTTAAGAGGCAGGATGAGAGCGGTGTGGATCAGAGACCAAATGGGGATAGCCGGTATTCTAATTGACATTAAGAAAAAAAAAATGGAGCTGGGCAGACCATGTGATGCATCGATTAGATAACCGGTGCACCATTATGGTTACAGAAAATGTGCCAAGAGAAGGGAAGCGCAGTAAAGGACGGCAGAAGGCTAGGTGGGGTGACGGAATTAGGAAATTCGCAGGTGCTAGTGGGAGTTGGTTGGCGCAGGACAGTGGTAGTTGGAGATCTCAGGTTGAGGCCTTCGTCCTGCACTGGGCATAATATAGGCTAGTGATGATGATGACAATGATGATGATGATGGCTTGACGACAAGTGTTATCACAAGCATCTCAAGCAACCACACTTTGTGTTGAACAGGAGAAACCCCAGACGAAATAGGAAAAATAAATGTGTTGGTCAAAATACGTGAACGGTTTCTAACTGAATCGCACTGAATATTTTAGGACCAACAACTGTTTATTTTGCTTTCATAACATGTGACACGTGACCGAACCAGTTTAGTTTCTTTAATTCTCGGTTGTACTGAAGTCGTCTTGTGCTGCGTGCTCTTTCGCGTTTTTCTAAGATTCACTATGAGGTGACCCACACGTGAGCACTCGCTAAATATTAGCACCGAATGTACTATATCAGTAATGGGAATCCAGACCCGAGGCGGCGCTTCTTTGAAGTCGGCGACAGGCGGCAGGAATGGGTCAATTTTCACACGTGAATTTTTATGCATTTATTTGCAACTTATAATCAAGTTTATTTTTAAATTATGGGGTTTTACGTGGCAAAACCACTTTCTGATTATGAGGCGTGCCGTAGTGGAGAACTCCGGAAATTTCGACCACCTGGGGCTCTTTAACGTGCACCGAAATCTAAGTACACGGGTGTTTTCGCATTTCGCCCCCATCGAACTGCGGCTGCCGTGGCCGGGATTCGATCCCACGATAGAATCAAGTTCAAATGACCTCAAAAGAGAGTGAAGGTTCCGTAACGAAAACCATAAAAGCTTCCTCTAATGTCTTCTGGGAAGCTTTAAAAATAATTTGTAAGCAGGAAAAATCGTCCCACACCACGCTGCCTTGCGGGAGGAAGAGGACATCATTTGGGAGGAAAGAAACACGTGGCACTCCATTAAAAAAGTTCTAGTGTCCAATGAAGGGTGTCAAAGCTACACCAAAGAGAAACACGGCAAAGGAAAAAGTTGAAACCTTCCGAGTAAACAAAGACGGCAGTTTTACAGTTAGTTGTTACGTTAATTCTGAATAGTTCCATATTTCAGTGGAAGGCTAATAGGCTTCGATCCAAATCTGCTGATTTTCGCAAGTTAGTTGCACAATACAGCTTCCTTGTGATGAGCATATATACAAGAGGCTGGAGTACATAATGACTTCCGTCTTGCTAATTGCATAATATATAAATCCTTTCGTCCAGGTGGAAACAGTAGAACAATGCTCTGCGTTCGAAAATATTTGCACTCTAACTTCATTCGATCAAGCATTGCCGATTTTCCTGAATACGTAGCCTGCAATGTATATCTCGCAAAACTATATATATGTGAAACAGTAGTAAGCATATACCTGCATGCATCGAAACGTATTACAATTGATAATTTGGTAAACGTTTTTTGGCCTCTCAGGATGAAACATTATCATATGTGCGGACTTTAACGCACACAACATAACATAAGGGAGTAGTCAATGTGATGCCAGTGGGAATATCGTTCAATATCACTCTTTCATCAACACTTGTCCACTCGAGTGTATTGTGAAGCTGACGTAGAAAAACTCACATCAGTGATACAAGAAAAAATGAAAATGTGTACGAAACAAGTGCCCATTTCTGACGAGTACACATCAGTTGATGGAGAATATGAACATGTAAAAGTTGTAAGAAGAGGAGCAGAAAGAGCTTATTGCTGAAGTGGAAATATCTAAGCATATGGAAATTCGCAGCAAATCCACTCAGTCATGCGGAAACGACCACAAAAATTAGGGAAGAAAGGATGGCATGAATTTTGCAATACGTTGTCTCCCCTGACACCAGCTGCACGATTATGGATGACTATTCGTGCATTAGGCGGCCATGTTGCTCAAAGAACCATTTCGTGCTCCCGCAATAGCCAAGGATAATTCAGAATGAGTAATTGTGGAGGAATTCCGCAGAGTTATAACCGGAACAAGCGTTTAAATGGCCAAACAAAAAGTCCTTGCGTGTTTTCAGTGGCATAATGTACAATTAGACTACGAGTTCTCTATGATGGAGCTAAAATGTGTGCTAGCGTTTTGTAAGACAACGACTGGTGCAGGTCCCGATTTTAACGCGAGAGCGTTAAGGATCTCGTGTCGCAGAAAAGCCGATGTCGTCAGCGTCGGCGGCATTGGCCGCGAGTGAAAAATGGCGGAAGGCAATTCATAAATAAAAACAACCTTAAGATGGGCTGGGTGGGAATCGAACCAGGGTCTCCGGAGTGTGAGACACTACCACTCAGCTATGAGTTCGATGCTTCAAAGCGGGACAAAAGCGCTTCTAGTGAATGCGGTGTTGCCTTAGAAACGTGCCGTAGAATGTTATACTGCGGTGTATATCGGTAATTATGAGCGTGTAAATTACAGAAGTTGCAGTTCAATGAGTAGCGAAGTACGTTTCCGCTACATTACTTCTGCGCTTAGCGCGCACGCACAGCCATCTTGCGGCAAACATTGCGAGGAGGGACCTCGTAATGTACGGTGCTGCCCCGACAGGTGGCGCGCCACTTACCCGCTTCTCCTCTTCGTCTTCATGGCGCGTCATGGCCCGGCTGTCCGTGCTGATCGCGACGTTTGGCTCACGCAGATCGTTTCTCCCTCCGAGACACCGAGTTCTTTGGTTTCTTCCGCTTGCTCAGGCACACGTTTTGTCTTTATGTGACTCAAGAGCATGCCGAGCGAATGAGTCGGTGGTGCGAACGGGGTGCGATAACGCTATCGCGTTCCACTCTTGAAGGCGAAACTTAAGCGTCCTCCAATTTTTATTACTTATTGTATGTTGCAAAACAGATGACCTAATGGTCAATTGCCACTTTTTAAATGACTGAATGCCTTGGGAAAAAAAAGTCTTTTCCTGACTCTTTGAAAACGGTACATGTGATACCTATACTGAAGCCGGGCACAACACCTCTTTCTCTTGAATCTTTTCGTCCTGTGAGTCTGACGAGCTGCTTATGCGAGGTCATGGAGAAAATGATTGATACAAGGCTGGAATGGTGGTGTGAGCAAACAGAAGCACTTCCCGATCACATGAGAGCATTTCGAAGGCGGTGATGCACCATGGATGCAATTTTGGATATCGTTACTCATGTTGAACACGAACGAGCTGGGGGAAATGCCATAGTAGCGGTATCTCTAGACATTAAACGAGCCTTCAACACAGTCAGCTATGCTCATATACTATTTGGCCTGCTGGAACTGGGAGTCTCTGCAAGGGCGCTACGGTGGATATCCAACCTCTTGAATGGCAGGTCAATATTTATTCAAACAAGCAAAGGAAAAGGTTCCTCTCATAATAATATTCAAGGAGTGCCACTAAGGCAGTGTCCTTAGTCCGTTACTCTTTAATTGTGTGATGGCGGATTTACTACGGAGACACTACTCTATATATGCGGATGATGCTTGCTTTTGGGCCTCTGGTTCAAGTACCAGCCTTGTTTAATCAACTTTGCAGGAATGCCTAAGCACTGTGGAAAAATTCTTAAAGGAAAGGGGAATGGAACTGCCTTACAGTAAGAAGGCTGCAACGCCTTTCACCAGAGGGTATCTAAAGGATTTTCAGCAGTACCTTGAGGGACAACCTTCAGACATAGTGAAACAGCACAAATTTCTGGCGGTTACACCAGACAGGCAACTTTCTTGAAATTATCACATTAAAACCCTTGAAGAACAAATAAACTTATTATTAAATGTTCTTCGCCGCGTAGCAGGAATGACATGAGGAGGATTGGTTTCATCACTTATAAAGCAAAAGAATGCATATTCTTCACCTGTAGTGCATGGAACAGGTGAAGAATTGTCGTTCATCTGGAGAGAGATTCCAAGAATTAATAGCTAGGGGCCTTAGAGTACGCTTAGGCGTTCCTCGAGCAACCTTAAGTTCCTTAGTAATTGCAGAGGCAAGTCATCCTCCATTTCTCATTTTGAGGACGGTTAAACCTGTCGACACTACTTTCGCGTTTCAGTGCAGCACAAAACGTATCCACTAGCAAGTGCACTAGTTGCGAGAGACAGGGCGAACATCAATTCGGTGATTTCGGTGAAGATCTACTACCACATCCTGAATTTTGGTTCGCAGATATCTCTTACCCTCCAAAGCGAAGCGTAGCTCCAAAAATTGAACTTTTGATTAAGGGAATTATTCGCAAACGAGACATGTTTATGCTAGCGGCACAACAACTGGCGTTATACCAAATATACTTTCGATTCCGTGGATGTATTCAAGTATATACAGATGGTTATTTCCAAGCAAACTCTTCTACAGCTGCCTTTGTCATTTTTGAATGGAACCAAATACAAATGTTTAAGCTATCTCACACGACGTCGTCAACTGCTGCGGAGCTTTTCCTAATATTGTCTTTGCTATGCTACATAAATTCAATGCAGAAAGGGGAACAATGGGTCATCCTTTGTGACTCGCAGGCAGCTTTGTCTTTCCTTCATAGTGGCATCAGCAATTCGAAAAACATGGCATTCGTTAACGAGGTACTTAAGGAACTCACAAAATCAAGTGAAGAAAATCACACAGTAATGTTCCAATAGAAACCTGGCCACTGCAATATCCCTGGGAATGTTGCAGTAGATAAAGAAGCTGGACAAGCGCATGTTAATAATGCCACTCATGGTCTCCATCTAACACAAGGCGAATTGCGCCACATACTACGACAGATACCAGCGCGTGGTTGCAAAGTGACATGGCTTGATAAGAACTAAAAATCTTCAGATTTATTTCACATTGACCCATCACTTCAATATAAAGTCCCCGTCAACATTGAATACAACCAAAACCTTTAAAACGTTGATTCCCCGTCTGCGGCTCGGTACCGTGTACGCAAAACTCTTTCTAGGATTTCAAGGGCTCATAGTACAGAAAGCACTTGTGGCCACGCTGATGAAGATGTACAACATCTTCTGCTCAAATGTCCGCGACACGACACACACAGACAACGCTTAGCACTTGATTTATTGGCACTAGATCTCAGGCCCTTCAGGCTCAGGAAGAACTTAGATCCTTGACCAACATACTCATTGAGAAGACGAGCGTTACTGGCCTTTCAAAGATTTCTGGAAGCAAGCAATATTCTCGGAAAGCATTGAGGAGAGCGTTTAAATGTGATAGCGCATTCTTTTTCTTTTACCCTACTTTGGCCAATTCAATGTCAGGTTTTTTGTAACTTCATAAGAATTTATTCCGTGATTTCTCATGCGCCCATATTTTAGTCTAGCTAAGTGACCGAGCTTTGTGTTTACGTTAGTGCACATATGTGACTGGACTTTGTGTTGGCGTGTTTCTGAGTTGACCTTCAGTTTTAATGTGGCACTAGTCTACTTCCGCGACTGCACATTGTGTTTTTACGACTTAGCGTTGTCTTTCAGTTACAGTCTGGCAATAGTGTACTTATGTTACCTTAATTTGTTTTGTTAGGATTTCACTATGTTTGCTATGATTTATTCTTTTCTTTAATTTCCTATGTGAAAAGGAGTAGCCGGCGCCAATTAAAGGTGACATCTCATAAATACCATATATTTAAAAAAAAGGCAACACTGATTGCAGTCGCTTCGTACCCCGTACCACATCTGGCTTAGGCAATCTTGACACAATGTCCTGCCGTGAAACTTCACTTCACAGCGGGGAAGGCGAACGTCCATGCATTACCATTTCTTGTCATGAGCTGAACTATGACATCATGTAACAGTGACATCGGGACATCGTGACAGTCTTGTCGCTGCTCCTGACTCGGTCTGTGTGAAAGAGAACAGATTTTTTTCTACAGAACCTCACCAGGACGTGATCATTTCTCCGAAACACTATTGGACCATCTTGCCAGTCAGTTCCAGGAAAAATGCTCTGCATACCATCATAGGGAAACGAGTCACTCAGAGAGTCTGTTCCCTGTGACGCCATTGAAACGCATTTACAATCCCATGGGGAATTTGTGTTACTTCACTGAAGCCTCTACTGTCACCTTTACGACGTGGACCGCACGAGCAGCTAGTAGTTCAGACTACAGAGACGATGCACCATATAAGTGATGCAGGACAGGAAGTAGCTTTCCAATGACTTTCAAGTCAATGTGGGATTATTGGCAATGAACGGGCCAATCAAGCTGCCCGTTCAGCCCATAGTGAGGACAACCACGTACAAATACCACTTTCTTGAACTGACGCAGCATGGAAGCTCCGCCTGCTTGCTCGCCAGTGCCCCACGTTACAATGGAATGAGCCACATTACACGAACTCCCGACTATACTCCTTTGATTCCACACTGAGTCTTCGATTCTAATGAAAGCTTCACCGTGTAAACGCCACGCTTTTTTATCTACTGTGGTCGTGCGTTGCTTTTACCAAAGCTTATGCGTTCCGCATACGTATGGCGGACACCACAACCTGTGATTACTGCTGCCATGTAGAATTGATTGGCCGTATATTGTGCGACTGCTCGCAGTATCGTCCACAGAGGGAATCCCTTCGTCACGAACTCAGCCAGCTGGATGACTGAGCACTATGCGAGAAGTAATTCTACACCATCGACAGGGCCTAATGTCACAGAAGAAGGTCGCGCAGGCGCTACTGCACTTCCAGCGATCCAGTGGCCTTTGTGAACGTCCCTCACTGGGACGCCCTTCGTTTGTGTGTCTCTGTGTGTGCATTTTTTAACCCTTTCCTCTCTGTCCTCTATCTATCTCCCAACCCCAGTATAAGGTAGCAAACCGGAGACTAACATCCGGTTAACCCTCTCTGCCTTTCCTCTTCATCCCTCTCTTTTATGTTACTGCACTCTGCCGTTGCGTGCAGCAACGCTTCTCATTCACTTTTTTGGTGGTTGCCTTTCGGCTGTGTGCGAGTTCCTTTTTTCTCTCCTTCTCGACGGCTTCTCTAGTTTTTTGGCGTATCTTCCCGCAGGATACTCCATCCCTTCGTCCTTCCTCGTCAGGCCATTTTTCTCGGTGGAGCTTTTGGAAAAGGATGAACATCAGTATGGCAGATTGTTCTTGTAGGCAATGCTGGCTGGAATCTCGATGGTTCGCCTGCACACACGGAACACCAAGCGCCTTGCTATTTTCAAGTTCTACGTTCTGGGAGCCGCAGCAAAGACTGCTATCTAAAAGTGTGCTGGAGCCGCCGGCTTCATTCATGACACCGCCTGTGCCTGGAGCTACTAGCTCAGCTGAGGATCCTTTGGGTCGCTCAGTAGCTGTAGACATCACATAGTCGTCGTCTGTGAAGGGTTCGCTATTGAAAGGTGGATGCCCGTCTTTTTGTACACCGAAAAGATGTTCTTCTGAGGGATTGCTGCTGTGTACACAAGCCCAACAAGCTCTGCGATGTTGTAGGTAGAGATTGCTTTGCTAAGGTTGCTTCACACCCAGGCGTTGCACGCAGAATCGTAACGCTTGTAACGCTGTAACGAATTCAGTGGTGCATAACCCGACACGTCAAGTGGCTGTAAGCGATGGCCGCAGTGAGGGGGAAATCTGAGCAGATACCTTATTCTTTTGCCTTGTTAATCAACTCAATTCTCGCATGGACTTCATGGCTGTCGAGCAGCAAAAGGATACTGTCGTCTTTTCTGCACTTGGTGTGTTTTGCTATATGTTCGAGGGCATGCGGAAGAAAGCCTACGGACATCCACCCTGATACATTAAGCAATGTCAATCTTTCAGCTAGTGCTCCATTCAGCAAAAAGTCCTCGTATCTGACCCTTGAGAAGATTAATACTGGAGGTACGCTTTTTACAATGGCGTTCACGATGCAAAGATCCGTAACGACTTCACCTTGTTTCGCCGACGTCCCTTGACCGACTTGCTTTTTCCCACGCGGTGCGAAAATTTTGGGTGGATTCTGGACCATGATGACTCTACTCTCATCGCAATTATAGATGCAATCGGAGATGAATCTGAAGCGATCGTAAGCGTTTTTGAGATTTGAAAGGAAATCCTTTAAGTTGGTCCTGCAGAAGCTTGTGGCTCGTCCAAGGGTGGTAGTTTCTGGGGACCGAAGCGAATTCTCCCGGTGCCGGTCCATAACTCCAGAACCATCCCCTTCCAGCGGACTTGTTACTTTCCTATGAAGGTGGACACCTGCGACCTAGTGCTTTTGCATATTGGTATGCCCGTGACCGGATTTGCATGCGTGTGAGCCTATAGGGCATCTTGCTCGCCTTCCGCAAGAGTTCACTCAGTTGGTCTTCGTTCTTTGTCATGGATACCATGCGCAAACAAGGTTTCCCCTAAAAACTGTGTAACTGCTCTCACCGCTTCACCTGTATTTCATCACATGTCGAGCAATTGAGGATTTGGATATTTTGAGAGCTTGCGCCACGTCACGCATGCTTCTTTTTTCTGTAGACACCAGCCGGACTGCTTCAAGTATCACGCTATTGGAAGCTGGAGGCCTGTCGGGGTGTTTTCCACATTCTCGCCATTTTTCCTGCGAGATAAGCGAAACGGTCGCAAACTAATAACTTTTAATATAATGGACTCGTAGTCGGCAAGATGGTGTTTGTAAATTGTTTTCTCAATACGCTGCCACAGAATTTTTGAACAGCGAATGCAGCCCGAGTTACTTTTCGTACCACAAGTAAAGCGCAAGGAAATCGATACTTCTACGAAGAATAAAGCCTACATCAAAGTCCTCAATTCGGAATATTAGCATACGAAACGACGGAGCCATCTTTTAGCAGTAATTTTATAACTACAAAAGCAGTTTGTCTAAAAATACCAGCAAGTGAGGAGTGGGACACTGTTCCCCTCCTCCTTCCGTTCAGCTGTCCCACTCAACTCAATGCGGGCCGCACGGACTAAGGTCACCTTTGATGTTGGTCACTTGTTAATTATGCGTAAAACTAAAGTCGGATAATACACTCTCAGCATTCTCCTCCAACTGTTCCAGACCTCCCGTTTCTCTCCTGCTCATTGCATCAGTGCTGAGGTAACACTTATAGGGAAATACCAGAACTCTCGCACACAGTGACAGCTGGCGTGCCTCCGAGGGCGCCTTCAGCAGACGTCGATTGTACTAAAATACACAAGCACGGCTGTTCGCATGTCAGTATTGGCGGATAGTACCAGCTTCGTTACTGTAATTGTTTCATGCCAGTGCGTAAAACAGACAGACGGCAACGAGAGGAATAAGTAAGTAATTAAGGAAATAAGAAATGGATATATATATATATATATATATATATATATATATATATATATATATATATATATATATATATATATATATATATATATATATATATATGTAGAGAGAGAGAGAGAGAGAGAGGGAGATTTATTTATTTAGTGATATTTGCGCCCGTTAGTTGAAACATATGTCATGAATGAATATGCGCAACACCTGAAAGCTACACTGCTTTATACTTTCAGACTAGTGTAATTTGCATTCATCACATTTCTCCTTAAAAAAGCAATACCTTGAAGAGTACAGATGAAAGTGCTGTTACAGGGGTTCTTAACGAATAGCCCTCACTGTACTTCTAGCCTGTAGCTTTCAGGTTAGTGAGGCCAGCAACTCACATAGGTCGATGTTACCACGGTACTCTCTAGGTCAGCGTCCCTCACTTGTTGACACTCGGCTCACGTAGGCAGGATCGTGTTCTGCGTCCCGACCACCAGGCCACATCGTTAAGCTGAGCGCTCACGTAAGCGCTTACAATGAACCGGCATCTCATGAATGGAGGGAATCAAAGAAAGGAAACAAGCCATGGAACGTAAAAAAATGCCTTTCCCATGTACGTCTACTCGCATAGCCATACAGACTCTGCAACATGCCTTAAAGCAGGTTCATGCTTCGTTCACTGTTTTAGACGGAGACATTGGAGGGAGGACGAATTCATTAGGCCGAATTATTTAATCATTACTTCGTGCACATAAAAAAAATATTGCGTTGTGACAAACTTTAATAAAAAGCTCACTCTGATTTATATTCACGTACAAGTTAAGTCTTGTGGAGTGTTCCTTTTCAGGATGCTTAATAAGCGACTATGTCAGACACAAAAAAAAGAAAAGAGAGGAAGAATGTCGTAGCTATACAGCGCTCGTATTGCGAGATCGCCCCAATGTAACTACTTTTCATCATACATCAGGGCTCTAGAGATACAAGGACATTTCCGGATCTTACAATTGTATATCATGATTCACCTACCTTCATGTCATAAGATGTGACTAGCAAGACATAAATTAATGAAAAATGCACAATTTCTGGCTATGTCGCATTCATTGTCTTTAGGAAAGTGCAAAACAAACTCAGTTTAAGAAATCAGCGCTGTGTGTGTCTTCTGCTTTTCATGCCTACATCGATCAATAAATGCAGCTAATGTGTTCTGAGCAGCTTCATTCAAGCAGGGAAAAACTTTATTTTTGAGAGGAAATGATTCAAAGAACGTGTTGAAGAGTACACTGGCACCGTCTAACAACAGCTCGTATTTGTACGAGAGGAGAACGATTATTTTTAATGAAGACAAAGGATAAATAATAATAATAATATTTGGGGTTTTACGTGCCAAAACCACTTTCTGATTATGAGGCACCAAAGAAGACAAAGGAGGAGAAGTTTGCTACAAGAACGTGTCTCTATAGTAGAGGTCTCGCTTTTAACTAAGATATAGTAAAGCAGTGTGAACAGGTCTGATAAATGCAAAAAAAAAAAGAAGACGATAGAACGGCGCAGTTGTGATGACTGCAGCAAACCTTCGTGGTGACAAGCCGTGTTATGCCTGGATTGCGCGCATCTGCCGAGGTAGTCGGAATGCATGATCATCCTCGAGCCTTTAGATGCTGGTAAGTGTTCCAAACTTTTGCTAACAATGAACGAGCCAGAGTTATTGAACCAGTGACCAGGTCCAGAACTACTACGAGACTATGGCCTTTTACCATGTTGCATGCTTTTTTTATAGCAGTTTAATGAACGTTCTTCTCCAGGCACTGCCACAGGGAACAGAGAAAGTAAGATACTGTGAAACTAGACATTGCAAGCAAACACGATATAAAAATCTACTGGATACAAATATTCTTATCTAACGTTTTATATATAAGATTGATGCATCAGGCGAAGTTACTTTCTTAATGACGATACTTACCCCCGTATTCAGAAATGTGTCTTAATTTGAAGCCCATGCTTGACTTCATTTAAACGACGCTTGCCGTCAACGCACTAAAAGAAACGCAATGAGCGTCTTCACCGGGCGTCATTTATATGAAGTTAAGCATAAGCTTCACGTTAAGTTGCATTTCTGAATACGGAGGTTAGATGCTATGCACATAATAATAAAAATAATACATGTCGCGCGCGTCATGGCCGACTGTTTTGTGAGATCTCATGAAAAATGTTGAAATTTGTGTATCCCCGCCATGATTATCTGCAGATTATCAGCTTTCCTAAGAACCGAAGGCACGAAACCAATACAAATGCGCGCGTGCACGCACGCACAGAAATTCACGCGCGAACCCGCACGCGTAGACATTGAGGCGCACGCTTCCAGACGTGCGCGTGTCCACCCAGAGTGAACGACAGGTTTTCACCTGATACATTATCACTATTTTCATTTTCTTACTTGATTTCAATGTCTCGGCTTCATCCTCATTTCTACTTGCTCTTCTCCTTTTATGCTGAAAAGCGAAATGACGCAATAAAAATCGCGATATCTTGTTACCTTCCAAGTATCTTCTGTCCACCTCATTCACCTCATTGTGAATAACATGACAATTAATAAAGTCAGAAAAGCTAAGCAAAGAGACATAATGAAGCGAGGAATGACAGAAACCAGACATCGGCAACGAGCAAAGCTATACATAGCACTTAACAATGAATCAACGGTGAACCTGCGCTAATGTAAGCGCCACAAGGCTTACCATGCATCACAAGAGACTCATGAATAGCGTATATGTTCGCAGGCGTAAATAGCCACCGGCTAAGCGATAGGCATATATGTTTGCTATGGAGCCGGCGCGAGAAATGATTGATAAGCTATTTTGTGAGGCCCGTGTAGTCGCTTTGCAGTGACGTAAATGCAGAGCATTATTACTCCGAGTTCTCCCACATTGTGTACCGGCGCCTTTACGAGGTTGCCCAATCGCGCGAACGCTGACTAGCTTGACTGGCCGCTGTTCGTGTAAAACCTAGTGCATGCCGAACTTATACCACTGGGCGCGATATGCACACAAATACAAATAGATGGTTCAATTCATCACAGAGGATATTCAAAGCTGCATAGATTGCGTCATACGCATGCGTGTATGACGCAACTTTCTTCAAACTCCGCGAATGCAGTCGCCAATGAAAATACCAAAGCAATACTAAAGCAATGAGGCGAGGGCTGTGACTCACATGAATTCGCTTGTGCCGCGCTCTGACAAGCGACACGCTATCACACAGCATATATAAAGCTAGAAAATGATTGAACGCAGCTATATCCCCAAGACGTATACTTTATGCATCGGATCGAACACATGCTGCGCCAGACGCTTCTACACGTGTACAGAGCAGTTGCTCGACCTTTGCCTCGAAAGTGCGTACTCCTTCTCTCTGGCGGTAGAAAACGAGCGCATTAGCCCAGTATATCCTTGAAAACCTCCTCCCAGGCAGGACATGTTACGCGGTTGTTTTCTTGTGTTAGCTAACTTTGGAATCTGTCGTATTTGTGCAGAAAATAAAAAAGAACTGCACAGAATAGTGATCAGCCACATTGGGCATAACCTAATAGCAGACAGCATCCAGTGAAAACATGCAGCATTTCCGTAACACAAGCAACCCAAAGAACCTGATGGCTTAATGGTCAAGAAACACTAATCAAAAACATGCCCTCACTGTTCGTAAAGATATTTTGGAGGTCATTTATATATCAGTGAAATACTCGGATAAGATATGCATGTGAATTCGGCCTGGTGAAAGTAAGACTGTACGTATATAATGTACATAAGTATGCTGATGCATCATGTCACATTCTCTGTATCTGTATTGCACTTGTAGTGTTTGCAACATTATAATGCAGGATCTCCTCACGCACATTGTGTATTATGTCATTTTGTGTATCGGTACTGTATCTGTAGTATGTGTGACACTTACAATGAGTGACTTTGTTATATGTCATTTTGTAATGCCTTTTTCCCTCCGTGATATTACACAATGCACTTCCAGGCCACCCATGTAAAAGGACTAACCGGTACCAAATGTTGATGCCAACAGCTCCTTATCTGTTCATGTCAGCAAAGAAACAGCACACAAGCCAGGAGTGACACATTTAGACAGTAGAGGCAGCGTGGACGCGAAGAAACCTCACTCCACCAAAAAAAAGGAAACGTAAAAACAAAAAAAGCAGGACTCTCACATACCAAAACCACCATCTGATTATGAGGCACTCCATAGTGGGAAGACTCCAGATTACTTTTGACTACTGGGGTGCTTTACTGTGCATCTAAATATAGGTACATGAGGATATTTGTATTTCTCCCCCCCACGGAAACGCGGCCGCCGTGGCCATAACCACTGGGCTGCGCAAACGCAAGTTCACTGTGCAAACGCACGTAAGAGGAGCCGACACTCGGCGCAGCGGGGACCGAAGCCGAGAAGTAGAACGGGTAGCAGAACGGTGGGCATAGCGGCAGACGGGACTGCGCGCAAAAGACGGCACGGGCGCTGGGCCGCAGGCGGTAGCCTAGACGCACGCACGGGCTGTTCATTGTTGCGCTGCGTAAAACGCCATTTAGAGAAGATCAGATGGGTTCGCTCCCGATTGCGTGCTCCAGAAACAAGCGCAAGGAAGCAAGGTAGAACGGAGAGACAAGAGAGCAACGATATAGCAAATAGACAAACACGCACACGCGAGGTCACAATTTTAATGGCGTGAAAGAGAAAACGGACGATGCAAGTCTCGAGGAGAAATAGGAGGAGGAAAAAGAAGAAGTAGGAGAACAAGAAGGGTGTCTTGAATGTATAGTCTTCATTATTTCTCACTCTGGTGAAGAAGCCCGGAAATGAACCAGGTATCTGGTTCGGAGTGAACTGACTGGACAGGTTTGCTTTCAGGTGGCTTTGTGCTAAGTGACTGTATGGTGGAACAAAGCAGACTTACGTAGCGTCTTGAACTCGGCGCCTTCAAGGAAATCTCTTTAGCAGTTTGCATAATTGACACAACTAACAGAAAATTTTGGAAAAGTGTGAGCCCAGACATATCAGTTCTCTTTGCTACTGCGGAGACGGCGAAGAAAGTGAATGCTGCGCTCGCTGCAACTCATCTAACGGAATCCTTCGAGAATCAAAAGTGCGCAGTTCCCCGTCAATTTCTTGTTCTTTCTCTGTCATTTTTTAAGGCTACTCTCCTATTCTCTGTCTGCTGGCCGACGTCTATTCGCCCGCTTGACGATGGAGACTGATTGCCGCATAGGTAGGGTTTACTAGGTCATAAAATTTCAATAGCACGTTACACTCCTGTAACACGTGACGGCGAAAGCCTGCTGCACACATGGTAATGCATTAAGTTCTGTGATAAGAGAGGTCCGACTTTTTGCGTCACTGCTCTGTTGAAGCTGTGGACTAGACACTGCTTTTTTCGGGTATGGGCCATTGCAACGTGTCACGTAAGGGTTTCGCCTTAAAAATGCTAAGTGATGTAAAAAAATTTTTCCCTGTTCACGCTGTGAAGGTTGTTGAATAGCGAAGCTGTAAACTACAACTAATGGTTACCCATTGCGACGTACGTTGAAATTATTCACGTGGCGACATTTACATGCCCTTTACCTAATTATTAGCCTAAGACGTTTCGAAGGCCTGAAACTTGGCTTGCGCAGCTACTTCATGCACGTACAAAGAGCGGTCCAGGGAGGAGAGAAATTCGCCGCGCCTTAAATGCACGCTGATCTTCTGGAGTCCTCATTACACGTCGCCTTCCCACAGCACTATCACCACACAATCAATTGCAAGTGGATTCTTCTTGTACGTACGAAAATGTGGTTACGTCACACCCTGCTTCGTATGCTACAGTCAAGCTGCCGTTGCCGCATGGTACTCTTTACCTGGAAGCGTATGCAGGGAGCGCTGTGGGCTTCACCCGGCATGTAGGCGCAGGAGCGCCTTATCATCAATTATGTGGTTCGGATGCTTGTTTTGAGCTTCTTCTTAATTGAAACCTATGCTGTTCTGTTGTATGCGTGATTCCAAAGAATGTATGCACTGTTCGCTTCACTTTGCTGAGTTCTCCTAGCCTCTGACTTATGGGGGCATACGTTATTGGTGATGATAGTTTTCTGTCGACGTTACGCCACGAAGAAATCTCGGTTTCCTAGCCATAAATAGCTTTGCTGTAACATTGATTAGATAAGCAGCGATCATTGTTATGACAATGAATCCTAATGACTGTACACCTTTCTTCAGCAGTCTAACTGGGTGACTTTGGCATTTTCAGCACCCCTTCGTGATAAGTACCAGCGTTATCGGCCATCTTATATGATTAACCTTCAGCGGGCTCGTCGAGTAAATAACCGCATTTAACTTTCGCTGATGGCTGCTATCAAGGCGTCAACAAAGAGTGCGAACTATAACACCTGCGCTGTCTTCGTATGCAAAAGAAAAACAAAGATGAGGCGAAGCGCATACGAAGAGCAGACTTCAATCTTTACATTCACTACAATATGAAGCAAAGTAAGAAATCTCATTATTAAATAAAAATTTAAGAAGAGGTGAAGCTCTGAAGCGAAAGGCAGATGTATGCAAATGATTATGAGTAACCGTACTAGGAAAGCGGAGATAAGCCGGCAGGCCTAATTGTTACCATGATGTGGCCTTATGCAAAATATCAACTGATAGAACACGTGCCCGGAGTTGAAGACTTAAGGTTCGTATTGCGTGAATGAACTAAGATTCCACCGAAAGCAAATAAAAAAAATGGTTTAGAAAATTGTTCTCCTGGGCATGGCCTTTGTGACGTGCTTTAGATAAAGCTTGCGCTTCGGAAGCGGCTTTCTTTAAGAAGGCGCATCTGTGGAAAATGGGAAGCGAGCTGCCAGAAGCTGTTCAATTCTAGTGAGTGGAGAGGAGGTATTGCCGATGCCCGCGATGTGGCTTAAACGCAGTGACCCACCTTTGTGCAGGAAACGGCGCAGAGAGGACTGCAGCAGGAGCAGGATGTGGACGGAGGCACAATAGGCTCGATAGCCCACGTTGCCTGCAGAAAAGGAACGGCACCGATTACTTACCTTTCATGGGAGCAATATTCCATGAAGTCTTCAGATACGCGCGGAGAAATGAGGCTATCATTTGTCTTCCTTTCAAACGAGGATATTTCTCCTCTTATACTTAATATTTCCCAACGAGCTAGCCTGAAGTTAAGTACGTTGACACTTTGTCCATTGGGCGTTTCTATTGTCCCCCTAGATTAAGAAGAAAATCCCATGAAATAGGTATTTTGATCACTTACTATATTTGTAAAAAAGAAGGGGTGCCTAGGGAAATCTTGAGTATAGCTGAAGCAGCTATGAACCATCGCTTCATTAGGTATTTCTTAGTCTTTCAAGAAAGTTGCCCAAAAAAAGGGAAACGGAAATCAACTTCATCCGCAAAAAATGTACGAACAAATAAATAACATAAGCAGAAATAAATAAAGATAATGCGTGTGTACGATAAAATTGGTACTTGGAATTGCTTCCCGAGCACAATCGGCTGTTCAAGAAAAGGACAAAAATGATCCGCATTCACGTACAGAAGACGCCATAGAGTTCGAAACTCCATGACAAGCGCTGTGTACTGTCCACTCCCTTCGTTCGCGTTTTTGTGCACTTATACAGTTTCACAATAAAAAAAGATTAAGCAGAGCACGGTGGCATTATTAAAGCTTGCAGGCATATAACTCTACGGTAGTGACGTTGCAACTTCGTACAGGAAAGGCACATTTAGAACACTTGGTTACGGTGAAAGTAAACCGGGTAATGGCTATTTAAAGCAATCCTTCATGTCTTAAAATACAGGATGTGAGTTGCTTGATTTGTCATCTCATTATATAAAGTGCTCGCTATCAATGACAGGCACTAGAAATCAATTTTGAGATTATGATGCAGCGGAATGCTACTGCAAAAGAAAATTTAATCATTTATTTAGTTTCTTAAAGGTTCTCATAACTGTGCTGTAAATGATCAAACTACGCTACGTCGAACCTGATAAAATCTACGTATTTTCTAATCACCTATTTCTACCGCTCAAGAGGCCTCAAATGCAGTGGAAATAGCGGATTTTTCTTTTCTAAATGGGAAGACTTGACTCAATCTGGGAAAGCTCATGACACAGTATAATTTTAACGCATGGTTCCTAAAATCATTCCTTCCTTAACAGAAAGTATTGCACTGGTCAGACATAAGAGTGTCGCACTACAGCCGGTACATTATTTTTTACGAGCAATAACAGAAACCGATGGAACTTTTCCGCGTACAGATACTTCTAGCCGAAAGATACAAAATAGCTTAGTTTGGTTATTTATATCGCCCTTCTCTACGTATAATATAGAATCGAAATGCAAGTGTTTTTTTTACTTTTTCACTGAGGTCCGCACGAACAAATTTAGCAAATTTCAATAATTACACTTTAATATCACGTGCGCGAGAGAGAAATGAATAAATGTTGAAGGAACAACCACATGGGAGAAAGCATCAGATGTAGAACTTTCTTGGTAGCTGATTTTCCGAAAGTATCGTCTCAGAATTTGCTCTCAGGGAGAGCCACACGCGTAATGATAAGTTTCTTCAACCAACTACCCTTACTTGCCAATCAAAATACATGCTGCGCTACATTTCTTGTACGTTCCAGTCTGATTCTATCACTCTGCTTCCATTGACATATTTTTATACTCACCCTCAGCGAAGTGCAGCCAATTAGACGTGCATATAGTTAACGTTCCTGCTCTCAGCATCAAAACTTCTCTTCCTATTTTTTAAAATCTTCAATACGTCAGATATGCTGCAGCGTTCAGCCAGTCTCTCTTGATACCAGCCAGCTTGCAGCCAACTTTATTACAGGCTACAGAATATCAGATCTTTTAGCCCCGTTCAATCACGCGTCTAAGTCTCGTCGTGACATTTCACTGAAGCGGATATCACCGCTAGACGTGTATGATCCGGGAAGAATGCTTTCTTCAAGCCTTCGGAGAGCTATGTTGTGGGCCATCCATCAAGTCTTGTTAAGCGACAGACATGAGTCATCCAAAACAATTATTGGCTTTCCCGATATTGGTTACCTATTTATTACTTCAATATCTGGACATCTTTCGAAAAAAAGAAGTCCCCATATATGCCACCCACAACGCTATTCAAGCCATTTCTTCGCTCTATGCTAGCCCCTTGCTCACTTCCAACAGCCGGAGTACCGCCCCAGACACACCTCCAGGAAAGCTCTTTTATAGCTATGGTCCCTCCCTCTGTGTGGTCTGCACACCATCACTTACGGGGGACGTGCCATTCGAGTGCAACAAATGAGGATCTTGTGGCCAGAAGCAAAGCGTATATCGAGATCGGGTCGATAAGAAACGTCATAATTCATCTATTTTCATTGCCAGGTGATTCCTTCAATGCCACTTGCTCTGAGGTGATTGCGCAATACCTATGTTAACGTGGACGTATTGTGTCCAATTAGAAGATGTGCGTTACGGCTGACAAAAAAAAAATGCCGATGCTTTTGCTTCATTTCGCGAAAAATAAATCAATAAAATAAAGCAAGCCCGCAATGACCGTCCACGAAATGCTTTGTGGACTACACTATTGCATCCGGTGATTGATTCGTACCTAAGCACGAAAGGTACATGATGCGAGGTACCTGATGTACTGGGATGTACCATTCATAACACGTCCTCTAGAACTAGAACGTTGCACTCGGCACTACAGCGTTCTTATTGGAGGAGACCAGAGGCTCAGCGAAGTCGAATTAGCAGGTCTGCCAAATAATTGAACAAGTTCTTATCTCTATCCCGAAACGCACATATTACATTGCTGCGCAGTTTCACCCTCAGTGCATTTCAAATTATTCGGAATTATGTTTGCCACATTCCTTATATGTCAGCGTAAACTGACAAGCGAAAGTGAATTGGTTCGCGTATTATGAGCTGTAAAAGCCCAATCCGCCGCGCTTACAATAGGAAAAAACTTTTTGCAAAAAAAACTGGGACTTTGTCCCCGACGGAAACCTCCACAAGGTCTTCAGGGACGATTTCCTTGGCACGAATCATTTGGACACCCTGTTTGTTGGCGCGCATAACTTTGCCCATCTCGGACTTGTACTCTTTCAGTGCTTCTACTGCGCTCTCTGCATTACGTTCCTGCCACATGCCGACGACGGCATTGGCAATCAGAATGAGCAAGATGACGAAGGCTTCAACAAAGGCTGTGATGGAGTCCTCATGCTCCTCAAATAGCAGCCACACAAATGAAATAACAGCAGCTAATAATAAAATCTTCACTATAGAAGGTCGTCAAACTGTTCGAGTATAAGTTGCCACAGAGGCTTTCCGTCTTCTGCAGGTAGTTCGTTGGGACCATACTTGTCCTGTAGCTTTTTGATCTGGGACTCACTGACACCCTTATGACGGTCTGTGCCGAAGTAGTCCAGCACCTCCTTGGTGGTCTTGGTATGTGCCAGCTCCATGGTGCCCGCTCCTCGTCAGCCGGGCCCCGCTGCTCAAGTGCTGGCCTCTAGTGGCTGCTGCTGCTGCCCGCCCGTCCGCGGCCCCCTCTGCTGTCAATGCTCGAGCTGCCAGCGGCTGGGCTTTTCCGAATCCACGGGAAGCGAGTTGTTCCTTGGAGCGATCAATCACGTGAGCGACCAGTGCGCTACGCGCGCGACAAAGAAAGAAGGCGCGGACACATCATCGCGGAATGAACGGCGCGCCGCGATGCGCCTCCACAAGTCAAACGGAACGGGCAACTCTGGGTGGACAAAAAACCATTTTGCACGAATGAGGAAATTCGAAAGCACTTTGAATGCAAAGTTCTTCAGGATATTTTCTTCATCAACGATTGCTTTCCGTTGCAGCTAAGTCTTTAGTATAGATAGATGTGGGTAGGTATACGACACCACTCACCTTTCAGCGTAGTAGTTTACCAAAGGATTAAAAGAAAAAGACAGCGAATTCACAGCGCATTCAGACGTTAACTTGGCCTCTAACGGCTTGAATGAATAGCAGCAGCTCGAACCTGGGCTCTTTATTGCTGTCTGCAAATATCCAGACGTTCTGTGTGCATTAAAAGCACCAGTTAACAACCATGTTATAGTTGTTCAACGGAATCATAATATTCGCCCTCTAGTCAGTCAGTCAAGAACTTTATTGAATTCCTGAGGAGTTTCAATCCGTTGGAGATCCCACGCGGGGAACTCCTCCGGCAGAAACCGTAGGGACGGGAACGTGGTGACGCTCCGCCAGTTCTTGCGCCCTCTGGACGGCCTTGAGTTGGAGTTTGAGGTCCGGGCTTTTGAGGGCTTCTTCCCATTCGGGCTCACTGGAGAGAGGGCCCTTGGGTAACGCGGTACATGGCCATAGCATGTGCGAGAGTGAGCAATAAAGTTCTGGGCAGTCTGGGCAATTTGCCGGGATTTCTGAGTTATAGTGACTTAGTAGGGTATGTAACCTATATGTTTAGCTCTGAATTATATATGTTCGTGCGTGTGGGCGTGCGCGGGCGTGTGTGCACGTGTGCGTGTGTGTCATCGTGAATGCAGCGCGATCGGGTCAGTCGCTTCCACGAGTACATCGAAGGGGAAGCGTTCATGTGGTACCTGATAGAGATATTCGGCACCAGCGAATCATGGGGAGACGTGAATCACGACATGCAAGACCCCTTTGCGATGAGCAATGGAGACGCCTTCCGGCTTTTTCATTCACTACCGAATGAAAGGAGGAGAGACTATCAAGGAGGACTGCGACGAGAAAAGACGGCTCGCTGCCTTGGCCGGATTTAAGCAGGGCCACATCATCTGACAGTGTTCCTCCTGACGTGGAACTAGTGCTAGCCGGATTGTCTTTCGCCTCATCATCAGAGTGGTTCACCGCTGTCCAAAAGGTCGAGACATTCATTAAATGGGTGAGAGGACTTTCTTTTACTTGAACTCTCGATACAATGACAAGAGATCCACTGCTATTGAGAAGACCACACCACTGAACTTTGACATCTAGCCCACGTGTTCTACGAATCGAATGTAGATACTGCTCTGCTGCTGGTTGCCCCCACAGCTTCAATGGCACAAGGAATATATGGCGCGGAAACGTGTTTGCTCTTAGGACTGCATTGGGAAACGGGGAAAGTGACAAGAGTTTCACCAATGCACTTTAAAGGCCTCATCGACGGAAAACAAATCACTGCAACTCTCGATAAAGGAGCAACGATTACTTGTATCAGTGAGGCTGTCCACAGAAAGCGCGGACTTCCGTTGATGAAAGACTCTAGCACCCCAGTTCAGCACGTTACATCAAGCATTCGAACTTTGGGTCGCGTAATCATTTATTTGCAGATTAGAATTATCACAAAGGAAGTAAATTTGCACGTGCTGAAATGCATAATAATGCACTTGACGCTTAGTCTAGATAGCGGCTCATATTTCAATCTTTTCTGCAAAATTGGAAAAAACGACAGTTACACAAGCATGCGACATTTGGACGCACAAGATCTGAACCATAAGGAAAGCATTAGATCAAGACCCTGAAAAAGAAGGATTTGGCAGAATCGCAAAATTACATGCTCGAATGTTTTTTTACATAAATATGAAGATAACTTCTCGAAATCCCAGACGGATAGTGCAAGCATCTCTACTGAGCAACATATATGCTTGCCCTTACCTATGCTGTTCCACTTAATAGAGCACCATACAAATGTCTGAAAGTAGACAAGACAGAAATAGAAAAACAAGTTGACATTCTTGTTAAGTAAGGCAAGGTCTTGTGATGCCTTCATTGTCCCCTTACGCCGCACCGGTCATTCTCGCCGGAAAAAAAGTGACGGACGAACTAGTTTGTGTAGGGAATGCCGCAAGCTTAACTCCGTAATGGTGCCCTACTATCAGACTATTCCCCGGATTGAGCATGTCCTTGACCACTTGGGAAATGCGAAGTTGTACATTACGTTGGATGTGACCCCCGGATAATGGTATGTCCGAATGCATCCTGACGACATTCAGAAAACTGCATTTGTCACGACTAATGCCATTATGAATGGCTGGTGATGCGGTTCGGGCTAAAGAACGCTCCTGCTACATTTGAAAGAGCCATGAAGTAAATAATAGGGAAACAATGGCTCAGTAATGTAGTCCTATTTTGATGATGCTGTCGTATATTCAGAGACCTTTGACGACCATCCGCGACATCTCGAGCGATAACTGAAAGCTATCAATGCAGAGAATGTAAAACTGAAACGTAAAAAGTGCCAATTTGCCAAGTCCAGCATTGAGCATTTAAGCCACAATATTTCACAAGTAACTGTGACACCCAAGCAAAGCAACGTTTTTGCGATACTCAATTTTTGAACACCCTAACGAGAAAAAGAACTCCACCGTTTTCTTGGCACCGTAAACACCTTACCGTCAATACATCCCTCATTTCAGCGATATCGCTCTTCCGCTCACAAAACTGCTCCACAAACACACTAAATGGACGTGGACAGATGTATGCGAGAGAGCCTTTTTGGAACTCAAGGAGCACATAATTGACAGACCAGTGCTTCGCATATACGACGCTTTAACACCGTGCATTGCATGCTGCGGTGCATCTGGTGAAGGGATTGGCGTCGTGCTGAAGCAGCCAGATGACAAAAGCAATGAACATCCCGTTGCCTATTATGCCCGTAAGCTATTCAAGCACGAACTACGCCATTACGAAGAGAAAATGTCTTGCCATAGTAGATGCGATTGATAAGTGGCATTGATGTCCAGGGTATCGGAGTGAAATATTTTTCGTGCTGGTTTTAGTTTTGTTCCACTGAAAAAAGTTCCGTTCCGGTTCTGCTCCGGAACTAAAAAAAATAAATATCCGTAATGGTTTACAGCGGTTGTTGTGTGCATGCAAAAGCTTTCGAAACAAAGTAACGATAAAAACAGGATCAATTTTTCTCGCTGTGAGTTCTGAGATCATGCTCAGTGGCTTAAGTCAAGGCACCAAGCATAAGCTCAGAAGCAGCTCATCACCGAGTGTATTCGCCGAAATGCCGGACTGCTGTTCTAACAAAACCAACTTAAACGAACATAAACGAACCATAAAACTTCGTTAACAATGCGTTGCACCCGCAGAAAACAAACTGATAAGCTCTTCAGCGCGCAAGCCCTCGCTGTTGCTACGGTGCAGATCTGCCAGTGCACCGAGCGACAGCCTTAGATTAGTGGAGCGCTCGAACTGCGATCGCTCACACTGTCCCTGTCTGAGAGACGCGCTAATGCTGACGTTGCTTGACATCGATGGTTTCGGTTTGCCCACTTGCCCCTTAAAGCAAAAGCCGATAAACAATATTTCGGTTTCACTACAAAACAAAATAATGAGTAACGTTTCAGTTAACCGAAACATTATTTTGAGCGGAAATAAAAAGTAATTACGTTTTCGTTCCGGTCAAAATATAGTTTTTTTGTTTTTGTTTTTGTTTTCGTTCCGTTCCGACATACTGTCTTCATGGTAAGCCGTTCACTGTTGTAAGTTACTCTGCGCTACAGTCGCTGAATAAGGTCAAGAATCCTCAAGGTCGTCTCTTTCGGTCGTCGATAAAGTTGTCAATGTATCATGTGAACATTAAACACCCGTAAGGTATAACCAATGTTGAAGCTGACGCACTTTCCAGAGCTCCTGTAGTGCAGCTTCTCTCACTCACCGATGTCTAGAAATGTAACAAGCGCCCAAAAGGAGCGTACTCGCTAGAAAACGACATAGTCATCGTTAAATGAAAGGCCTAAGGAAGATGTACGCGCCTTTTAAACTGCGCCCAATCATTCTTTGTAACGCTCATCTACTTTTTGGACATGTTGGCGTGAAAAAGACATTGTCCCTCCTGTCTCAACAATGCTATTGGCCAAATATAATAACCGATGTCGCCAACTACATTCGGCATTGTGACACATGCCAGAAATGCAAAAAGAGCAAAGTACAGATCGCTTGAGTCACTACCTCTAGGTGACGAACATCTTGATCTCATTGCAATGAACACCATTGGTGCATTTTTCGTATACGGCTCATCAAAAAGATTCATCCACTTTGATATTGGCAATGCCACTCGCTATGTATGGGCGTTCGCTCACAAAAATGAAAACAGCGACGCCTACATTTAATGCTTAAAAAGCATTTTTGCTGCCGGCAAACCACAAAAGTTTTTTTAGACCGTGGAAGAGGGTTCACAGCAGGAAAATTTAAGCAGTTGCTAAAGCATAACCGAATACATCAACTCTTCACGTTGTCTCACCATCCACAATGCAATGGCATGAACGAGCGGACAAATCAAACCATAGTCACCAGACTTAAATGCAAGGTCAACGATGAACCACAAAAGTCCTGGACTAAGCTGCTATCGGATGTTGTCAATAAACACAATAGAACACCTGACGAAGTTACCGGTTACGCACATTCATACCTGATGCATGGAATTCCACATTATCCAGCCACATTGAAGTAACGAGATGAGACTGTTGAAAAAGCAAATCAAATGGCGGTTAAGGCCTCGCTCGCCTACCACAATAGGAACAAAGTGATGTATGGCAGAAAGTTTCTCTCGCTTGACCTTCAAATCTGGGACTCAGTATTTTACGACACACCATGACATCCCAACAACGGAAGTTGAGTTTCATCATGGAAGGTCCGCACAAGATTCGACGCAAGGTATCGCGAATGAACTTTCAGATCAACCTCTCAGGGACGCATTTAGACAGAGACAGCGACATGGTTCATGTCGGCAAACTGCGGCATTATTTTGCACCTGCGGAACTCAGACTTTCTCCAGAGGGGGGGTGGGGGGTGGGGGGGCGTGTGACTATTGAAGAACACGATGGCTGGAAAACGGGTGAGCAAGGGTTCTTGCTTTAGAATAAAAGTATGGACTCTCAGCCATGGTCCGTCTCTTGAAAGTGACGTCACATATATTGTGAGTACAACTCGTCAGGCTTTCAACTTCATCATCTTTACATATCACCGTCCACTGTATACATCTTCTTCATACTTTATTTGTGTATTGCTTCTGACTTAATAATTTCCCTAGGCTTCAGTGTTGACAAGGTGGTCTCATCCTCTCGACCTTCGGCCTTTGTTTTCGGTATTAATTCCAAGATTATTGCTGCATTGTAGTATGCGCGATCAATTCACATTGTAATGCAATGAATGAATGAATGAATGAATGAATGAATGAATGAATGAATGAATGAATGAATGGTTCGTATTTGATCCAATGAGCAGAAGTTATGCACCTCTGATAGTTCATAGAGTTTTATGTCCTTCAATAGATAACTTCTGTTCAGGCAGTTTTGGAGCTTTGAAAAGTATAGTTTTTCTGGGTGCTGGTTCATTTTCATGCCATAGTTGAAATACTAAAAATTCATAACATAAAATATTTATTTAATAGGATAGGTAGGTTCATCATTCATTACTCGCACTACCATGTGGCAAAATATACGGGGACGGGGAAAAAGAAAAATTAGAAAAACATTCACGAACAGTCAGGTGCCTGCTGATACTTCACCTAAACTACACTATCTCTACTTCAGTGAATACAGAAGTAAGTTATGAAAGGACGTTTGCATTTGTCAGTTCAATGTAAATTCAGCATTCACAACTGAATTGTTTTACCGACTTCGTAGTATTCAGACACCGTCGCATCGTAATGTCTTCGGATAGAATTAATCAATTTCATCTACTCTATTTAAAAGCTGCAACCTTGTGTCTCAGGTGCAAGTTGTCTTGGCAGGCCAGTCATATTTCACGTGTTCGCCTGTGTTGCTAGCTGCTGCCGAGACAACATATCGAACAACGACACTGCGAGCGCGCAAAGCGGCTGTTTCGGTTGTCGTTTTCTCTGTACATGTAAATGCGGAATGCAGCGGCCACGGACTTACTTTAGTGAGGGCACATTAACTACTGCCTGCATGAATCGAGCATGTTGTCAAATTTATTAATTGTTACTTATCTCTTAAAAGACGCTGACGATGTTAAAACCGTCATGTTACGTATACGCAGTGCCATCTCTACGTAGCTAATAACAATGACAAAATAGTATGTAAATGCACGATTTTTGATATGCTTAAAAGATTGCGAATAACTGAACTTCTATTGTTGGCCCATGATAATCAGACGTTCTTTTGAACTCGTGGTCCCCGTACTTGCCTCAATGCGCGTTTATTTTCCTGCCGTTTCTTGTGTAGGAGGCACCAATCATGTTAAAATAAAACGCAGGCAATGTGTGACTTGAGTATGTTCATGATTTTCGGCATCGATAAACTGTAAATGACATAAATTTGTTGGCGTGTGCTACAGCGACCCACTGCAAGAGGCTGGGTATTCGCATTTATAACGGACTACGAAGCGATGAAAACAGGCGAATGTCCTTGACAGTCTAGGAAACTGACGACTTCTTGTAGTTCTTACGTGGATTCCATGTTGCAGCTAATCACTATAAAAATAAGTAAAAGAAAGCGACAGAATAAGATCTTCCTTTACACGATACACCACACAGCTGAACGACTTGAGGAGGCTCTCATTTCTGCGCTCCTTTCATCACGTCTTTTGTTTATTTCGACGTTACGCACGCTTTCAGCATCTCACGTAAGTAAAGTTGACTATAATCTTAACTAGGAAGGCAGCGAAACTGCGCCGACATATTTGACAGCTTGCTAAAGGCGGCAGGCCTCGTATTCATAACTAGCCACGGAGGAAGGAAAGCATAGGAGAGGCCCTGGCCAGCACAAATATATCGGAGAAGGTGTGGCGAAAGTCACGCGCTATTTTTCGCAAAGGACCACTGGGACTGGTACCTCAAACGTCAACGTTGCCATAGCAACCACGCTTCTGAAGCGCTCGCTGCTGCTCTAGGCCTCTGAAAAGTTAGGTAGGCTTTTTCGGCCGACGTCTTTCACGCGCAGCACGTTCTGTTTGCGAGGTAACCTGACTTTGGAGCGTAGTGTGTAGGCTTGAATGTTGCGCTCTGGGTCTGTCAGCGTGAGTTGTCAGCCAGCAACAGACACACTCAAGAAATCATGGCGTGAGTCTTCATCGGCGCCTGAACCTGCAATAGAAAAGCACAGGAGCGCGTCTGCTTCACTAAAACTGTTACAGAAGTTTCGTAGGCTCTGTTTTGACGCGCGGCGGCAGCACACACTACCGGCGGCTCGTAGCAAGGCAAGTTCAAAGCTCCCATCTATCTGCTCCGGTGAGCTGATTGAAGGCGCAACGGGAGATGGCACCCTAATATAGCTGCATTTCCGGCTTCAATAACGTGACGTCAAGGCCTCTCCTATTTTGTTTCTTTCCTACACCTAACTAGCCTTATCAATATAGTGATATATATGGATGCCGCACAATATGGGCTTGAATTCATCAGTATCAAAGACCGTTGCTTCACGTTCTTATTCGAATTTTTTCCACTATAGGCGCTCCACTGTTCTAACGTGGTGTTGAAAGCAAGGTAACATCATTTACACACGATGCCGGAACGTAATAGGATCGTCTAATGTACACGCTATTTCCTCGCCATGTAACTGAGCACCAAGATAACCTGACGATTTTGTTATGTCATGCCGATTGCTTGGTGGAAGCGCTGAGCAGCATTGACGGCGGTTTTCATTTATGCAAGCGAGCGCGGTTCAATCATGCAGATGGAAAACTGCCTCGTGGGAAATACGACGAAAATGCGGGAACGGAACAGCTATATGTGAGGATGCAGCGAGCTCGTGTTGGGAAAGAGCTGCGGGGAGCGGCATATCAAATAGCTGTCGTTTTGGTATTTTGTTTTCTTTTTTCTCAGACCAGTGCAACTGAAGCCAAAGGCTTGAGCAGAATATGCGAAACCCCTACCTACGCACACTATTGCGCACGTGCGCCAAAGGCATTGCAACATCGGTGACGAGTACGCTTCAACTTCCGAGAAACTTCAGGCCCTGGCCATTTTCGTTATCAGCCCTTAGTGAGCGGTAATTCTGCAAAGCTGGATCGTTTCCTGTGTTTCGGCCCATTTTAAGATAAGACTTTCCCCTTTACGTATTTTAGAAGGATTGCTCTTACACGGACTTCCAGCAGCATTCCCGGTGGCGTCGTTGGTTGTAATCGTGGACCGCTGTTCCAGGAGTTCCCCGATAATGATCATTATTACGCCGTAGTTTGGTTCCTTTCTTTGCTTCAATTCACAGTGTGCGTTGGAGAAGGAAATTATTATAAAAATAAAAACAATTAAGGAAAGCGGAAGGCATCGCTAGTTTATTTAATTTCTTTATTTGAGGTCGGGAAAAGCAGCGCTAAGTTTCAGTGGCTGGCTGGAACATTTTATTCGTAGTTCTGTATTTATTACTTGCAAGTTTAAAGTGTCTTGTTGCTGTATATAACTTCACCGCACCATGTTATTTGTATTTTTTACATGCAGCACCCGATATTTCCTCATTTTACAAGGTCCTTTTTATATTACGCAGTTAGAATAACAGTTGATAATAAGTACGGGCAACTTTTATTTTCTTCAGTCTACACCGAGGGTAATTGTTTAGCAAGTGAGCAAGTGAAGAAAACCCGCTACTTAATGTGTTTTTCGTGCTACTAATTTACGGTGAAGGAGGATATCCACATCAAGTAAAACCTTGGCGAGGATGAGATTTGTATGTGGTCAAATTACAAGTTGCATGAACGTTAGACCTGTCTATTGTTCTTAACAGTAAAATTTGTTATTGTTCTGCGTTCGTGCGTCGAAGGCTGAACGAAGTGCATCAGAGACACCCGCCGTGGTTGCTCAGTGGCTATGGTGTTGGGCTGCTGAGCACGAGGTCGCGGTATCAAATCCCGCCCACGGCAGCCGCATTTCGATGGGGGCGAAATGCGAAAACACCCGTGTACTCAGATTTAGGTGCACGTCAAAGAACCCCAGGAGGTCAAAATTTCCGGAGTCCTTCACTACGGCGTACCTCACAATCGGAAAGTGGTTTTGGCACGTAAGACTCCGTAATTTACCTGCATTCGAGATAGAATTGAATGGAAATTCCAAGGTAGGCACTCAGTCGAATCACATAAATTGACGCGTGTAACAGCATATGCTAGCAAGACCCGGTTTAGGACATTGTGCGTGTGCGCATGCGCTCTCGGTGAAAATGATGCATACCACGGTGTACCAGTTGAGCAGCGGTCTACAGTAGGCAAGGGCGCACGTTATGACCGTGTGGACAGTGCAGGCATGAGTGGCCAAAACGCCACCAAAACTTGTGCTGGCCACCGGAAATGAAGTGAATCGCAAATGATGCCACGCTGAGACCGGCTTTTACGACACCTGTGAGCAAGTACCTTGTGCAGTACCTGCAGCCATGTGGGAAGCACGGAGGACAACAATATTCAACATGTGCGTTAGAAGGAGTGGTCCTGACAACCTAAAAAATGTTTGCACTCTGAGTAAGGCTGACCGCGAACAAAACGAAGCAAAGTAAGAATTGAATTGCAGAAGACCTGCGGCATAAACAGGGCGCCATATAAAGCGATGGCAAAACAACTATCTGGCCGTGAAGGCCCGCAAGCCAAGCACTCGCTACGTCGAAACTCTTAGTGCTGCGTGGACTATGTAAAAATCCTATGCGTCTGTTCGTCAGATCGTAGCGAGAAGTTACGGCAGGTAGATAACGCTGAACTTCTGGCTTGAAAATGTGTATGTTATAAAATTACTGTTGGAAGATAACTTGCTTAATCTTGCTTAATTGCCGTCGTCGATCGATCAGCGTCGCGGCGAGGCGCAGGCCACTCACACAAAGCTCCTACGTGAACGAACGTATGCGAATTATCGCGTCGCGACGACTGTTCTGAGCTGGGATTATGCGCGATCGATTTGGTGTAGCAGCAAAGATACTTACCCGCCCGGGCTAATGTGGTGAATAAAGTATGAAGTGCGACTTCGTACGCTCCTCTCTTCTAGTGAGCTACGACTTTGTTTAAGCGATATGATTAGACATGACGAAACAGGGGCAATGACGAGCGTGAAGAATGAAACAAGATGGTGAACATTTTTTGTTTCGCAAGTGAACAAGCGAAGAAAACCCACTACTTAATGTGTTTTTCGTGCTACTAATTTACGGTGAAGGAGGTTCCAATAGGTAGTCAAAATGCAGGACGAAGGCGCTTCCATGTTGGACTCCTTTATGATGCAGGCCTCCACCACGTCCCAAGGTCAGTTCTACACGCTGCTCAGCACCTTATGTCAAAATATGAGGCGCGTCCTGTTAATGCATGACGCATAATAACACTTAGTCTGCCGCGCTCCTCAGCGAAGCCCTTAAATTAATTCGGCCGGCTGAAGTAGTTTTCTCTCTGAGACAAATATTATCAACGAGAAACTTACTGCCGTAACCGAACACTATTTTCTTTTTAAAATTCTGTTAGCGATTGTTTCACAATTTCTTGTTCTTCAGTAAATCTAAACAAGCTCAGTGTACCGCATCAACTTTTTATTATATTTTTTACGCACGCTATTTGGCTTTTATAAATTTAGAGAAAGGTAGTTTGGTATTACTCAGTTAGCAGGGCTATATCTCATTATCCTTTATTTTTAGTTAAGATCGTCGAAAATGTGTGATCTTTATTATATACCGTTTGCTCGGGTGCTTAATGTTAAAATATTGTGGAATGCTGTAAAAATTGAGCAAACTACTTGCTTTTAATTTATTTATATAAATAAGATCGCAGGTATTGTTGAATGATTGAAGAACAATAACGTGAGACAACACGAAAATGTTCCGGCATTAAGGTGTTTTCGCAAACGTGCTTGAATAGTCACCAGAAAAAGCAATACTAAAAAGAACATTGCCTAATCGAACACGACACTAAGAGGACACTGAGTGTTGTGGACAACGTCAAGCCGTACGAAGGCTGGAGTCCCGCGGTCCTCAACGCTTCGGTGTTGAGATGAATTGAACAGAAAGACAGCACAGTAAGGAAGGATTGCGACGACAGGTTTACTCTGTCACGTAGTTCAACTGCTATCGTGTTTTCCTGCAGATTACGACGTCGCGTGTTTGATTGCGCCGATAGGGCGGCTGCATTTTGATGGCGGCAGAATGCAAAAAAAAAGAAAAAGAACGTTCACGTAATAAAGGACGCGCTGAAGACCACCAGTGCGATCAAAGTTATTCACGAGCTTCCCGCTGCGGTGTCACTTGTGGCTGAGCCTTGTACACGTTTAGACATTCAAGGTCATTTATTATACGCAAGGTGAACGTAAAATAATGCAGAAGTGGTCTATACGGAGTGGTGGTGTATACCTCAGGTTTTCTTCACTAGTTTTCTTTGTGAAAGCACGTTCAAACAAAATAGAATTCACGCAGCACATGGAAAAAATGCCCCGACGGGTGCTAAAAAATATCTGAAAACCAAGAAAACACTGCGTTATGCTTCGCAGTGCCGGCATAAATGAATGCTGGCGTTAGCCAAGGTGGAGTGCAGTGTGGGGACTTACGGTAATGTTAGGCAAATACTAGCATTTTTGTCGACCTTACCGAATTTATTCAGCAATGCTCACAATATATCTTCCTTTGTACATGTGGAGACAACTTCATGAACGAAATTCGCGCTGAAATTAATTGTTTGCTTAGTGAATGTATCGTAGACAGCCCAGCTAGTGTGTTTTGAAATTTTGTTTATTAAACTGTATCTCGTTGTATACACACGAGCAATAGAATATTTCTTGCCAAAATATTTTCGCTACATCAAGTGTCTTGCAAAATAGGCTTGCCACTGACTGTGTTAACTGAACGATGCATAGCATTGGAAACTACACAAGGCAGTACACTTGGTCGCTCTCGATGACGATGCACTGCTTTTGCAGTTATAGACATCACACCTACGAGGCCGGGCGGCCTGCTAACTCTATCACGGATGTAAATAATAATTTTTACTTTATTTGAAGCTGGCCTGCAGAAGTCTGGATTTTCTGGCAGTTTGAGGGCAAGAACAGGGTGTTCCTGTCACATACGGCAAAACTGTCCTAACAATTGCGGGTAGTGAGGCGTTTGAAAATATTCTTAGAATATCCTGGGCATAGTGCCAACAGTTCTACTCTACGTATTTAAGAAGGGAACGCGGGCGGGAGGTACAGAGAGCATGCGTTTAGTACGCGTGGAATGGCGCACGATTGTGCCTCACACAATTGACAATGGGGCAGTAAGGGCTACCTCTCATGGCAGATTGTTCGCATCGGCACATTGAGAGCTTCGTCGACCTGGTTATGTTTCAGCCAAGAGACCATTCCTATAGTTAAATCGAATCAGCGGCGCAAACTCTTGCGTTGCATTGAAACATGGGTGGTATATCCACAGCTGTCAGAGTTAGTGACACTGAGCGCCTGCTACTAACGTTGGCTGCTACCACAGGGGCTAGTTCAAATGTCACATGCGTTCATATTCCGTTAATTGCTTTTGTGACATCAAAATGAGTAAGACATGAACATGAGAGAGGAGAAAAAATTAATTACGGTAACTTTAGAGTTTCATCTTCGTATACCTTTAATGAATTGTTATGTTGATGTTGTGAGTGATTTTCCATGACTGCTTCAAACCAGAGAACATAGAGAATAAAAACAATAAAAGCATCCCTAGGGTTTTGTCCAACGTTGTAGAAAATATTGTTTAGCCTTCGTAGGGCTATATGGATGAAATCGGTGAGCATCGAAGAACCGGCTATGGGCGCCCGATGTCATTGCCGGCTGAATGTTAGTAGAAAGGAAATATAAGTCCACGTTCATTACAGCAAACAGCGCCATATAGCACACAAACACAAAACACGTGGAGGAAAGCAGGCTTCAGCCGCACAGTACTCCTCTTCAATGCAGCAGCTTGGTACTCTACTAGGGCATATCCACAGAGAAGCACGGAAAGCCTTTCAGAGTCTTGTGTTGTTAGAAGGGTTATACTTACTAATCTATTAGGGATAGACAGTTCGGCGAGGTAGCAAACAAGCGAACTCATTAGGCGCTTTCGCTCATTGCGGCAAACGATAGCTTGGGACAACAAGCTGTGTTTACGCCCACAGACGAAGGCTGCAAAAGCGGAGCACGCCCTCCATTACACTGCCCTCCCGCTGCAGCAGAAGAAGAGGATGCATTCAGCAGCTTCCATTACATAAACGATAGCTCAGCATTGCAACGACATCTATTAAATGGTAGGAATTATAAATGCATAGAAACAGTCAGGGCGATGCTTGTCAAAACTTTGTTGTTAATTTTAAGCCAGAGGGACTATTGAAGTATATCGTAACTTTAACCTAGCCATAGAACCATGCATATGGGCAATTTCAATGAAGGTCGCTCAGGTAGCAATCTTAGTACTTTGACATTCACGAGCACTAATCTAGATAGCAAGCGTAGTACTAGTTACGCTTTTTCAGTGTGCTATGGGAGCTCGCCTAACACAGTAAGAACCAGTTCCACCTGGACGGCAGTGGCCGCTTCCCTGTGTGCCACCATGCTTTGGAGTGGTTTTCGTAGCAGTGTCGAATTGCGAAGAAATAAGCATTGCCCTTAACGGGTCCTGTTTCAATTCCTTTATAAAATTCCTTTATAAATCAGCTTAGATTCTGCATTATCACACTTGCATACAAAGAACATGAAAAAATAATATCAAGCTTCATCTTTAAAGCAGATAACTATCTATGGCTCTTACGCCCGCTTCCATGGTGGTCAGTGATGGTCTCTCTTCAACCACCGATGAGAAGGGCCCGTTGTCGTGCAACCGAGGCTGCGACGCGCGTTCGTCGCCGAGCGCCAACTGGCCCGCACATGCTGCCACGTGATGGCATTGGGGCGGCCGAACGCTTCGATGCTGCGGCAAAGCGCTTGCACGCGGTCGCGCTGAAACCGCAGTGCATTACAAAATTTTGTATATATCTCCCAAATCTGATTTCTCTTCCTCAAAACTTGTTTTTGTTGTGTGTATGTGAACTTTAGAACTGTTGTCGCTATAGCCTCGTCACTGTTCTTTTTGCCTATTGTACTCTTTGTCACTATTCTTTATGCCAGCTATGCCAGAAAATGCGCCAATATCAACAAAGGAACGAAGGAAACAGTAGCTCGTGTACTAGGAAAAAACAGCGGCAACTAAAACAATCACGAGCGGGAGAGCGACACAGTTGTGCGCATGTTTCTGATTTTCCTTATACTTGGTGATTTTTCAGTGAATAAAGATAGATAAAGTTGGCGCTTGTCCTGCGTCGTGCACCATCTAGCCCAAATCAATGTTGTTCTGCAGTAGCGCCTGTGTTTCGCTGCGGAGGGTGCCGTGCGTGATGGTGCGTGACCTTTGCTAGGAAGTGACCTGTATAACGAAGAATGTTTGACGGCCCAAGCACTTCACTCTAATTGCTTTTGTAAATAAAATAGCACGCCATGAAAACAATGCGAGTATCAAAAAAATATATCAGGTGGTCAAATATATCCAGATCCAGATAGATATATCCAGTGCTTTTCTAAGCTACTGTGCATTTTCGTTTCCCGGGAACCCAATAAACTTAGGCTTGCGCACTGCAGGGGGCACAGAAAATGGCTCGAGGCTTTTTAGGTTCTTAGTGGCAAAGAGGACAAATATTCTTGCTGTACCTGTACGCTTATATTGTACACAATTTCGTAAAAGACCGCCATATACGTCTGCTTTCATGAACGCGAGTATTTTATATATATGTCCATATAAGATAAACCAGTGAACGTTTCAGTAAAATCTAGTTGCACGATATATACTAAGCAATGTTGCAAAAAGAGCGCCTGTTTGCAGAAGAAATGCGATGTAGCGATTACAGTTTAAAAGGCAAACGCAGGCGCCCACATCCGCGCGCAGGATGGCACGCATGCACGCGCTCATAGTGATGGTGGTGTAGTAATCACATTGATGCTGCAGACGGGGTTAGCCTTGCAGGCTAGGCCGGCAATTGCTCAGCCTGAGCGTCTATTTTCGTGTCACAGGCACCTGTTAGCATGAATCAATCAGTGCACTCTTTCGCGGAAATGTCAGCAAAATGAGTGACACCTCGTTGGGCACGATTCGTGGTTGTTGCGGCAGCACCCACCATTCTGCGCGTTCGTAAGGAAACCCATTTCTGCTCATGCTATCTAGAAGCCTCTTCCTGCAAGCAGAGGCATTGTCCTGTCCACTGGAGATTGGCCGAGGAGCGACTACTGCTAGTTGAAAACGCGCTCATAGACACATCGACTTAAGACAAGTAAGGTACCTCTGCAGAAGAAAAAGCCAGTGCAAAAAAAAAAAACGCTTTAAGTGGCCTGGTGTTGGACATTAGAGCTCTGCACGCAGCATACCATGATCTCGAGGAAGCAGCCCTAGCAGCATTTTTTTTTTTCGTCACTTAAAGAAAGATAAAGTCGGCGGACATCTACTGGAGCAGTTGACGCTGCCAGGCATCCAGCATTCCCCTCAGATAGGCATCGGCAGCGGGAAGGAGGCTCGCACTATCGGAAGGCCGGGTGACAAACGACACTCGGCGTCCGGCGGCACCACGAACTGGTGCGAGCGAGTGTGCGGAAGTATCTCTCGCGCCCGCCCGCTCATTTCGCTTCCGCGACGCCGTGCCGGCTCCGAGCAGCGGAGAGCGCGCAGGAAGGAAGCGCGTGCTGTTGTAGCGCGATTCTTGCCCAAGGCGCGCGCGGCCTATAAATCACGCCACCTCCGTCGCTGTCGGCGAGATTCTCGCCTCAGTGAGTCGGCGTTATGGATCTGCCACTCGCGTGTACTTCGGGTGACTCGATTTTCGTCCGCCGCGAGAAAGAAGGGAAGGCGCGAGAAATAAAAAAAGCACTCTAAGGAAGTGCACTCTCGCTGAGCAGTAAGCTGGAATAAAACGAAAGATGAGGTTGAGTGTCAAGGACATGAACCAGTAGAGTGTTTCTGCAGAGGCGTAGTCTAAAACACTTGACAGATCCCTTTGCCGAAGCCTTGTAGTTGTAGCTTTGGCTCTAGGGCTTAAAGGAACGGTCGATGGTACACCTTTTTCTTGAGGGCAGGGTCCCACTTCGTGAGTTTAGTGCGTACCTTTTACTGCTTGCTTACTTATTGCCTTTTTGCAGGTGGACATGAGGGAAGCCATATCTCGTTGCAGGGTGCTATGGCTAGGTGATAAAGTAATATTATTTTCGACCTAACCGAATTCATCGGTCTGGTAACGTAGATTGTCAGTATTATGCTTTTGTTACATTTTTTTTTTGCAGCTATAGACGTGAAACACGCCCAGAAAATTTCTGGCGAAATAAAATGAATTTTAATTTGAAAACAAAGCATCGGATTTAAGGGGGAGAAAAAGAAGGAAGGAAAGGCAGGAAGGTAAACCAGACATGTTTCCAGTTTGCTACCCTACACGAGGTTATGGTGGCTAAGGAATGAAGAGAAAAGCGAGGAGTGGTAGAAGGTCTAAGCAGTGCAAACACGTGTGGCTGTCCGTAACGCCTATAATTGGTAACTGACGACAGCCGATTTCAGAAACCGTAACGATGCCCTGTTCCAAAAGTACACATGGACTAGAGGAACGCCATAGCGGGGGGCTCGATGATAATTTCTACCACCTGAAGTTCTTGAAGGTGGCGTAAGCCACCCCTCGGGCTTAGTGAAAAAATATAGTCTGCGGGTAGCGTACGCTGCTGTGAACAGCTAAGCCAAGTTTTGCAGTCGTACGCGATGCGTGGAGCTCGCAAGCGGATCGCGAAGTCACCTTTCTCTAAAACTCTCTCTTTTCAACAGATGGCACTGTCCTCACTTTCTTCTGGAGGCTTTATTTCGTTATTCCCTCAGACGACTGCTATTCGCCGATAGATGACGTCATGATGACATCAAGCTGCTGTGGGCTACATGGCGTAGATACCGCGGCCGCAGCGGGGTGCCGCCACAAGTCTACTGGCTAAGCGCACTTCAGCTCGTGGAGGACAACCGCGTTTGGCTTACACTCTTAGGCAAATGTACAGCCTTTGGGGTGTATATCTGCCACAGAAAAATAATCATCTGTCTTGCTTGCGTTTCCTTTCTTTAAAACGCCGCGCTGGTTACTTTCCTGTAGAAAATGCTGAGTCATGCTGATAACGCGAATGCCGTTCGTGACTTGGAAGTACCGGGCTCGCAGCGTTAAAGAAAGGAAACGCGGACAAGACAGATGAGGAGACAATATGTTGTGGGGCAGGATACGCCCCAAAGGGAGTAACTTTGTTTAATAGTGTATGCTTAGTGTGTCGTACAGGCAACAAAAGCGGAAGTCGTGGCGTCTATGTTCACATTTAAAATGAAATTTGAACTGCGCGCCGTGGGGACATTTAGAAGACGGAGCGTTGTGGCCACGCCCCATTGCGCCGTAGCCTTCGCAGCGCAAGACATTGAAGAAGAGACGGGGGCACAGAGAAAGACGTGTTTGGTTGTCAATAATTCCGCTTCTGCTGAAAGCATTGAGGTACTTTTTGCGGCAAAGTATTTCTGAAATAGCTTATTTTCACTTCAAACGTCTTTCTCCACTTCCTTAAAAAGGGGTTCAGGGTACCTTTAAGAGTGTGCCTAAATCTAAGCACACGAGTGCTCTTTCATTCGCCTCTGTCGGTATGCGGCCACCATTAATATTGTGACATCGTGCTCAACCGCAGAAAGCCATAGTCACTCGAAGAAGCTAGAGATAACAGCAATTAATGTCAATTTTATTTTGTTTGCTGGCAACACTAGTATGTGGAAGTGAAAGTGGAAGAAAGGATCCAAAATCCTAGTGGCAGTGTCCAAAGTCATGCTGTCCTTCAGCCCCGCAAAAAAACCAATTGCCGACGAAGACGCAGAGATGCGCCAACAATGGGAACTTATATGTACGTTGGGAAACAACAGCAGCGTAGAACAGCGCAGCACAAAAGACCAGGGAACTAGACATGGAACTAGACATACTGAAAAGTCACACTATAAGATTGTGATTAATTATAATACATGGCTTTGAGCATAAGCAATGTTACTGTTTCGTGGCTGACGCAGTTCTTATTCTGTTTCGAAATAACTTAAACCTCGATATAACGAAATTCTACATAACGAAATTCTTGATACAGCGAAGTATGTAACTTTTCGTAACCCTTTGTCCATAGGACATCATGTATTCAGAATCTCAATATAATGAAGCGTCTTTGCATGCGATTTCAATATAACGAAATTTCACTGGCGCCGCGAGACAATAAATGGATACTTCCGCAGACGCAGATGGTCAAATGATTGAATTGCAAGCGGCTGCTTGAAAACGAACCTCTTTAATCACGCGCCACGCGGCAAGAGCGAAACGCCGAAGTGGAACCGCATCATGTTCCGTAGAAAGTCCAGGTGCGATAAGATGGAATCGCGCCCCGCGCACTGTGTAGTTTAGGGGCGAGTGAAAGTGTGCCACGGTTAGACAAGAAACATAGTGGCTTCAGGGGTGCCGCCTTCTGCCACGAACAAAGGGAAAGTGGTGGAGGGGAGCGAGCCCGGGTTAACGCGATCTTGTTGTGTACTCACTGTTGGGATTTTGACTCCCCACTTACACAATGCCCTACGGGGCTCTATAAGGTATTTCAAATAAGAAAGCGAGGCTTAGACTATTGGTTAAAAAAAGCAAAGAAATTGATAGGACCGGATGCGTTTCAGGCATGGTTAACTATACAAGGTAGATATAGAGGTATTAAGGAAGAGAGAAAAAGATTAAGGAGAGACAAAATGCTACACTGATAAGAATCTATGACACGCCTCAAAAGCTCAAGCAGACTATGCCAGTATTTGTGACTGACCCGTTTGAAAAGAGACGCCAATAAATCTTCAGCATCATAGTGTTCGTTTTTGGAAGACGCAGAAACCGCATAATAAAACACGATGGCCATGTACAAAATAGTTACTGATGAAGTGTGTAATTATTCACCTTAAGACACATGTTTCGACTGCAGAACTGAAGCCGCTTAATAATGAAGTCGTATCCACTGATAATAGCACCAGAGACTAGCAATACATTCGGGAATTACGTCCTCAAAATCTTTGATGAAATCCATTGATGTTCCAGTTAAATATGTATAAACACACTATTTTTCCACAGTTGGGCGGAAACAGACGGCTTTGCTCATGTATGGCTCTGCTGCAAATTCACTGAAGGGTTCAAGGTACTAGTTCTCTGAGCCAGCAGTCAAAAAGTGAAATGAGAAAGGAGCGTAATAAAAAATAAAATTATACGTGTGCTGGTTCACTTGTGCATATGTTTTAAATATCATGAATGCCTCGACTATCCTCCCCAGCCACATTTTTTATCGATCATGCCTATTACATATCAATAACTCATACATCACATGCACACATCTGCAATGCTTTTGCCTCACACAACAAAATTTTGCCGGGAATTTGCAGAATATGCTACATTCTTAAAAATATACAGCCTAGTTATCGTGTTCAAGAGTTCGGAACAACAAAGATATATTTTTGGACACTTTTGCGGATGTCAGACCGCGGAGCTCCCAAAAATACGGAGGTGAGTGCTCTACGTGAACTGTACGTTGAACAAGTTTTAATTTACCCACTTCAGCAAACTGCCTATACGTTGCCACAAGCAGTGCTGTTCATAACCCGAAAACAGTTCTGACCGCAAGTGATTCTCTGATGATACTTACTCGAGTGAACGTGTAGGGACATTTCCTTTTTTTTTTTTGCCGCTCAACTGAATGTGACATCATTCTGTGTCTCATTTCATATCGTGAGTTTAATTGTTGCTGTGCACTGCTCGCTCCACTTCCTAAATGAATTGTCTTGCGAGGTTAAATGTCTCAATGCTACTCGAAGTCTGCGAAAGATAAAGTAGTGGCGTACTGGTGGATAATTTTGACATCGTTGGGTTTTTATGAGCACTCAAAGCTCGCAACAGAGGTATTTTTTTTACACTTGCGTCTTCATCGCCGCGGCCAAGAATCGAACCCGCGACCTCGTGCACAGAAGCCAAGCCACATATCCTTTCAGCCACAGTACTGGCCTCCACAACTAAAATGTAAGCTCTTGAATGTTGATTTGTCGATTCCTCGCCATTTATGTATAGGTGTGCATTTTTTCTTATCTAAAGGGAAGGAAATGACGATTCGCAAAGTATAATTACGCAGGCCCAAAAGGAATGAACTACAGAAGATAATGTATCTGCACGGAGAACGAAAACCAAAAGAAAAACTCGAGCCTCGATATAAAAACTGTCGAAACTTGCGTTCCACAAAGTCGGATCTCTCTGAACACATATAAAGGCTAAGAGGCTTTGAAAATGGTTTCGACCCGGAATCGAATTCATTCCGGCCGGCAGACGAGATATAAGAAACTGATGAGAGCAGCATTACGTTTAAATTTGTGGCACATCCTATTCTCCTTTTCTTCCATAAGCCTAGAACGCAAAAAAAAAAATGTGCAATGATATGAATGCACGGAGACACAATACGCTGCCCCGGTAAGAAAGGAAACAAAATCAAGGGCATAATGCACTAAAGGTACTGAGGCAAACCTTTTCTATGCGTGATAGGAGCGTGCTGCTTCCGGCCGCATTCCGAGGACGTAGGGTAGAAGTGTTCAAAGTGCGCGGCAGAAATTGCGAACCTTCGCGCAAGCACGAGACTCATTTCCTGGGGTCGCCCGCGAGAGCCCGCGCCATCTGTTCTGTATCACGCGCTATTTTACGGAAACCAGGGACACGTCGCTTACGATGCAACAAGGCACAGGAGTCTGATATATTACTTTTGCGTAAGGGGATGGTTCCTGTCTTCAGGACGTATGCACAATGCCCTTTTGGAGATTGGAAAATGTTTCCTGAAATACACTTAATGGGTTCATTCGTCAGTAAGCCAAAGCGCGAAGACACAGCTGCTGGATAACTTGTTCCGTTAAAGCATTCTAAGACCTTTCTTTATTCTTTAAGACCTACCTGGCCATATATATTGTTATTGTGCTGAAAAGCGAGTTTTACGGGTCCTTACAACTATTTTATGCCTCTGCGCCTTGCAACGTATGCGACACATAGACACACACACACGCGCACGGACGCAGGCAGCTGCTTCTGTGCGATCACCAACTTTTACCGTCCCAATAAGGTACAAAGATGGGCAAGTTGGAAACGATGCATACTTATTAATCAGCTCTGTTTCTTCCGTTGTTTTCGTGCTGAATTATAAGTTATTAACCCCGAAATACAAGGCCAGAATACCTGCCAGAATAACACAAAGGCGGGTGCGTTTAGCTAGGTGGCATGGCTTCATCCTTGATGTGTCTTGTAGAGGTAAAAACACTAATGGGTCTTTGGACCCTAAGCAGAAAATACACACTCCTGAAGCTCCTTTAGGTCGCGCACCTATTTGATTTTCTTCCACCTGCTTGAGGTATGGGCCAGCTACTTGAGGTCCTTCCATTGACCACAGTAAATTAGAACCAAACCTGCAGAAGATAATTATCATTAGGCTAGATAATTTATTTTTTCCATGTACTTGCATATGTAAACTAAACTAGTTCCTTTATTTAAACACGAGAGAAATCACCGAGAAAAATTTTCGCTGCGACATCAGCGCATTTTTCACGGAACCAGGAAGAACTTCGCTCAGTTTGCCATTCCGTTGCATAATTTGCGAGACATCTGGTTCGTCGAAACGCCATAACTTGTCTTAGCTTATCTAAACTCTTAGGTAGCTGCAATGGCGTTTCTAATCTAGAGAGGATCATAGACCAGAGAGCTTGGGCCACATTCACTAACTCAAGAGTGGCCCTGCAGTCCATGAAGCCGCCACGCACGCAAGAACAACTCTTCATGGACATAAGACGCCCTTGTGTGAAGCCTGCAAACTGCATCAGAGCGTTGCGTTGCAGTGGTTATCAGCACACTGTGGTATGCAAGGCAACATCACGGTGACTGTGCTGCCAAAGCTGGACACAACCGTTCGAAAAAATTGGTTCAGATACCTCTCTCGAAAAAACACGTGGCGACGCTTGTATCTTCACCTGGTTGGCGTTTCCAGCGATCACTCTGGACAGATGCAAACCATCAGTATACAGAGCCCTATACAAAGCTGATCCATCGTGCGACTTGTACATGCGGCGAGGCCTCAATAGACCATACTAAACATGCCTACGCCGCATCAGACTCAACGTGGCTTACACGAACTACTACAAGTGCAAGATTTGACTGACGGACTCGCCAACGTACTTTGAATGCAATGCCCCTGAAGACCCCCAACATATTTTGTACGACGGCTGCCTCTACGTGTGAAAGATAAATTCTTTGAAGGCCGGGCACTACACCTGCAACGGCACCCGAGCTTGGAACTTCGGCACAACATCAGCCCATGGCAAAGCACCACCTGCGCGTCACGCACCGCGAAAGCGCTGCTGACGTTCTTGCGTGCCCCGAAACTTAACAAAATTTTATAAATATCTCTGTAGTGTATGTGTATGTGTGTGTGGCTGTACGTGCTGTTTAAGTGTTTGTCACTTGGTATATCATTGTCATCGCAAAGCAGCTGGAGTAGCATGTCAGGTGATCAGCCAGGCTTACATCTCAAGCACATCGTTAAAGCTTGTGTCTCTCTCTCTCACTAATCTAGAGAGCGCTGTGAGAGGGTTTCTTAATGGCGATTTCCAATAGCCTTGGACTGCCTCGCTGAGAAATGGAATTCGCCGACAGTATTTGCCATCCGCATGCTATACTGTGACTGTGACAGATTGGTAACCCACGATCAAGAAAGGCTGTCTTGCAATGTATTCGAATATCAGAAAGCAATATTATTTCAAAGTGAGGTTGTGTATGACCATAATTTTGTATTATCAGAAATAATATTAATTAAGCAACAAAGCGGACATTCCTTCTGACGCTCATTACTCTGAATTATCTCAGATCTGCTTTCTTTCCCCATCATTTTCCTCGTGAAGCCCGGCAGCGTAGTTTTCTTGCTTTTTATTTCGTTTCGTCTGATAAATATTCTCTACTTCTTGCAAACTTCTTGCAGAGTGATTGTGCGGCTTGAAGTCTCGATCTTCAATGGAGGCTTCGGCACAGTCTGTATCATGATATGCATCTCACGTCCGAGCTTGTAGAAGGCGGCCACATTTCCCTGTCTTTTTTTTTTTGTTACGTTGTTGTTGGTGTTTTTTTTTTGCCGCGCTGCGCCACTATAACGAGCATTTAACTCGGCTCGACAACATTCTAGACGCGGACGGACGCAGACTTCTGTGCGTAGCATCCAAGCTGATGGGTTCCGCCCTACCGTTCGAGCTGCACGCGAAAGGCGAAAAGTATGAAAACAGCCGCTCGGACATGTACCAAACCCGAAAACGAACATTGTCATTTAACCGACGGCAGCACAAGTTTCCCTTCTTTGAACCTTCCTCCGCCTTGCAGTCTTCCGCAGAACTGATTAGCCATTAACGAACGTGTTACTGCTATTAGGGCATCGATTTCATGGACGGGCTGAACGCGATACTGAATTAAAATGTCCACGTACTCTTATAGCCTTCTAGCACAATATTTAGTCAACTACTCAGTAGCGTTGACGCTAAACAAGGTTCTTTCTACCCATTTCTAATCGTTCGCAACCTGCATTGCCGCAGCCATTCGCACAATGCTCGAAAACTGAGACAATGCAATAAAAATTCGCAGTTCCACCGGAAAGGTCATGCACCAATTGCGATAGCAAATTAGTAGATGGCTGAACAAAGTAAGGATAGTAGTTTTATCGGCCGCATCAACTTGTAAACATTCGCTTACTAACTAAATTAACAATGAAAGAATGTGTAAGTGCGACTCAACGAGGATGTAAATAGAGACAAACACACAGAGACAGCGCTGTCTTTGCGTGTCTGATTCTTTCTACGTCCTTGTTCAGTCGCGTTTACCCATTCTATCATGGGTTCAAACCAACTAGCCCGTCAACGTATTTACCTAAATTAACCAGCACGGTATCACGCACGCACAGGTAAACATGAACACATCTCACTCAATGACAGTGCAAAATGTCTGAAAACGCTGAAGTTGGGAATCGCGACAGCCGCCGCGAGCTACTTGACCTCCGTGCATCTGTCGCTTCAACGCTAACGAAACGCCGAAAGCACAGCGCACATGAAGCTACCGGTCATCCCGCACACTCTGCAAACATCGCAGATAGCTTTGAAGATGAGGCATTCCTTTCTCTATGATGAGGCCCGCGCGGGCGCCCACTTTGGCCACGTCGCAGATTGCTTTCAAGACACACGAGCGCCGGCAACGCGCCTCTACGGCGTCCGCCAAAGGCGTCTACTACGGCGTCCGCGATTCTCGTGGCCCACGCCGTATTAGGCGCCGCGTTCGTGTTGTCCTATCCGTGTTCAATTGTGCGCTGGAACGATGTTTCATAACGCCAATCACAACCAACTCGCCCAGCTGTCCATACTATAGTGTCTCCACTCTGTACGGAACGGCGGTCGAGGAGGATATCGAGACACCCTCAGAGCCGCAGGAGAAGAACACCCCTCCTCCCTCGCCTGACCCTCCCTTGCCTCGCGCGCCACAGGAGAGAGCACGTATCCGGGCCGCGTTCCTCGCTCGCGCACGCGAGTTTGAACCGCGTTCACCGGCTCACCCTCACCTGCTTTTACTCACACGGAACCTCACGGCGACGGCAGAAATGTGCGTGGATTGTCCATATAATTGTTATCGCAATAATGAACTGTCATCATCAGCAGTGGCTCGAGAGTCGGCGTCTTTTTCCACAGCTGGCTCGTTGGCGCCCCTCGGCGCAGCCGCGCGAACGCGCTCGTGCCAGTGCTCCCGCGTTCGTCGTTGTCGTCTTCGTCCACAGCTGGCTCCGTTGCCGCTCGTCATTCCAGCGTAGACTTTCGCTTCTCTTTCTGTCGTCGTAATTGGGGGGGGGGGGGGGGGGGAGGCGTTTATGGGGGAGCCATTGCTTAAGGGTGCATGAGCCATTCATGGTCTTACGTGGCGGGCAGATTTAATCTTGGAGCAATTTAATTTTGAAGAATCGCAAGCGCCAATGCCCGGCGGATGCTGCTAACCACGCCACTATGCAAACTCGATAAATCGAACGCACGCGAGAACGGTGGACTGCGGGCATACGGTCACTGACGTGGTTCTCTTCGCCGCAGCCGAACGTGTGTGTAACCTCACTAAGTAACACAGAGACGTAACCAATAATTGAGAAAGACTTCATGGAACCATCGGTGTTTACCCATTGATAAACTCCGTGGCCGTACGTTTCAGCTTCACTGGTTAACCATCTATGAGGAGTGCTTGGGCTCAAAATTTTTATTTCAATTCTGATATGCGATCGTAGTGCAACCTGGCGCTTAATTTGCTACATTTTTGGAATCCACTTGGATTAGCTACAGCTACGCTGCAGTGACAAACTGGCGAATGTATAACAGTGACTTAACGGCTAAGATTCATGTGCCCGCATAGGCGCGTCATGATAGTCCCCACTATTTGTGTGGCGATATGCCGCTGTGCATTATCCTCACACTTCTGATGTTGCTGCGTTAGCGATTCCTCTTTGCGAGATTGTTTCTTATATGCACTAAAAGGCTGAACTGAACGCAGAGGGACAGCAATTTAGGTAATGTATTTCTTCGGTAAAGATAACAATCATGCAGATTACCCATATGATGCTCCCGAATATACCCTCGCGTAAGTCCACTGGTTAGTTAGTTAGGTAGAGCGTTGTAGGGTAGAAGGGACCGCGGGCTATAGTGCGGTGGTTATGATGAGTCCATTCTCAAGGACCACCTCTTACGTGAATTGGCACGAAGCCTGAAGTCAGGGTATCGGTTTGCGATACTGAAGTCCGGGCGATGATCGCTCGCCGTATAATGTTGCATCGCAGCCGTTCGCACTACGTTAAAGAAACGAGGTGCTTAGTCTTACGGTGAAAATGGCTACATCAAGTGCCGCTGAGCAAACAGCCACCGCTCTTGAACCCTTCTATCGATTTTTCTGCACACTGCTAAAAGCATCTGGGCTCTGTTTTTTCTTTTTTTTTTTGCGCGCGGACCGTCTTTTATTTTTTCATTTCTTAAGACTTGATGTTCGAAAAGAATGAAGCGTGCTGCAGTAAAATAAAAAAAATTTAACTGCCCCACTTTGAGAGCCTTTTCACAGGACGTTTTACTTATGGATAAGGCATAAAAGGCAAGCATTCACTAACGCTATATTCCTGCCTAGAGGGATCTATCTACTCACCAAGAGCTCCGTGCACCGCCCTGCTAAAGCCCCTAAAGAGCCGCGCCAGTAGGAAAGAAAATATATCGGCCTGTAGAGCGTCAATAAATAGTATCCCAAGTGTTAGAATTTCTGCATTCTTCTGAAACAACGATGGCGATGAAAATGTCCTTGTCGATAAGAAAGAATCCTTATTTGCAAACATATATCGTCTGCAGAGTTTTGTGTTTCTCATTTTTACGCTTTTTTCTAGCATTCGCACGAATAGAAGGATTATGAGAGCTGCAACTCCAATTTATCTATTGAATATGCCTGAAGCGCATAAGTGTTCCTGCCAGGCAACGAACGGGGAAGATCAAACATTTCTTTATGTAAGGGGTACATTCTGGTGACTATCGGGATCACGGCTTTGATTTATACGCGGGCACTTATTTCAAATGAAGAAAATTGAAGATTGAAAAAGCAGCTGTGGCACGTAATTTTCAACATTAACTCCGCAATAAGAGTAGACATTTAGAGCTTCCTAATCGCAGGCGGTAGAGCGTTTTGAAGGGCGAAAGAACAATAGCATATTTTCTCTTTGCTGCAAATTTGAGCGTAGAATGCTTGAGCCACCTCAATAGAGCCTTGTTGACCGACTATATAACGGTATTAAAACATTCTCTAGAGTTACATTCTGCGCATGAAATTTGAAGCTTCAGTGGCGTAGTGAACGTATAGTTTTAAATTTCGATGTAGCTGTCTTGTTTATTTGTTTGTTTGTTTGTCTTGTTGTTGTTTTTTTTTCCTTTGAGATAGGGCTGACGAAATGGTGGAGATGAGTGACTGTAAATTAAAATGGTGCCTGCACAAAATTATGTGTTTTTGTGGTAAAACAAGGTCTCATAAAAATGTATTTTAGGCAGCACCAATTCTGAAGGCAGAAATAGATATGTTTTAAAAGAGAAATTAAACGCGAGATTCGTTCTGTTAGCTTGAATATTATAAGATGTGGGAGCACCCGCCACATTGTTTGCCGGGCATGCAATCAAAAATTGTACCAGCAATGAAGGTCAAATTTAGTGCCACTTAAGATTAGCCGTTCCTGCAATATCGACGCTCAAGCCGGCTTATCCTTCACGTACCTTCTCGCACGGGTATCATTTCTCTTATACCAACCGCTGAGGACCTCGTTTCCTAATTCTTGACACCGAGTGGCATGCATATATGTTCTCACTTGCGCAAACAGCACCGGCATAAAGCGATCTGTCACACTTTTGTAGGCGCTGTGTGCATATACACATAGTCACGCGCAGCTGACGCTAGGCACGACGAAGTTGCGTCCGGAGTGCGTTGCCAGCCCGTCAAACATGGACGACGACGACGTGACCAGGCAAGCACCAGCGCGCCTTCCGCGCATATTGGGGAGTGTCTCCTCTAACCGAAGACCTTGCTCTTTGCACAAGGCGTTCGCCACGAAGGATGCACGTCCGCATAACGGAGTTCCCTAAACAGGAAGCGGTTGTTAGAGTGGCATCACCTACTGGATTCCGCTGAGAAATGACTAGTGCAAAAATAAAGGTTGAAATTATTTTTTTTTTCGCTTTCAGAAGAAGATCGACTCTGAAGTCTTACCAAGAACGAGTGTTTTATTTTCTTGGCAGAAATCATGTGCTAAATTAGTGTGATGATACATACGTGTAAAAGTCTAGCTCACTTGAGTTATTCGGTTGTCTGTACACAATAAAAAAGTCACCGCCGGTGCAGCCAGTTTCAATGCAACTTAGGAAATATCGAGAAATTCTTCTAGAACAGAAGTTTCTTGAACATATTGTCTTCCTTTCTGCCTAAGAAGGAAGTATTTAGGAGAGTACCAAATGAACACATTGGATGTATTTTAACCATCTCACGATTTCCAAGCTCTCCAGACAAAAGATCCCTATTGTGTCTAAAACAATACTGTATGAGAAAACGTGTGTAGTGAGCCTTATCGGATCATTCGTATTGTGCTCGAAACAAAAAGCATGTTATATTGATTAATGTTCAGCAAAATAACGAGGAACAAATGTTTCAATGTTGGAATTGTACAGGAAATAGAGGTAACATATTTATTTTATCTGTTAAAGGTCACGTCCTAATATTTCCATGCCTCTCTGCAGTCTGGCGAGTAAATTTGTACGTATTAAGTTGATGAGAACTTAATACTGGCATACACAATTTCCCGCAGTGAGGTGCCATAACCAGCGCGCAGCTATAGAATTGGTTATCTTGTGGTGGCCTTGGGTTGCTGCGGTGCAATTGGACATGGCCCATTTAAGCGCGGGAATGAACGGTCACACACAGCGTTTCCACACACATGATCCAGCAAATTCTTGTGTGTCATTTATCACGCATTCCTTTTTTTTACCTACTACAAATTGATGTTAATTATAGCTCACAACTGTAGTAAAAATTAAATTTGCGAAATGTATTGTGCAGAAACAACAAAGTAAAAGAACAGAATGGCTTCTTCTCTACACCCACAATTATGTTACGGGATTGACAAGTACTTTGCTCTTGGCTTTTTCTTTATTATACAGCACTTCAATATACATGATGATGATGTTTTAGCATTACGGAATTTCAGAAAATCGCCTGTGGCAGATAGCATAATTCTGGTCATTGAGCTGGAATATTCGAAGAGGCGGACATTACTAGCAGGAGAAATTGAAGCACATATTCAACTCATTACAGAAAATTCATTAACTTTTTAATTGAATACGTTACAGAACATATTGCAAAGTATTAATTGTAGCCGGTGAGCCCGCTAATACGTATCCACTTGAAACGAATTTTCAGGATGATTTTCAGGAAGCTAGTCGCCATTGCTCAGGTCTTCAAATTTCTATGCGGGAAAAACTGGGGTACACCAGTCCATTCTATGTTGCAGCTGTACAGGGTTTTGTTTCTCGGACTCTTACGTTACAGCCTACCAGTGTTGTCAAATGCATGCAAGACGAACTTTCGCGCCTTGGAGAGCATACAAGGTTAAGCCCTACGCACGTGTTTGGGGCTGCCTCGGTGCACGTCAACAGCAGCAACAATTGCCATCGCAGGAGACCATACAATCCAGACACATGTAGCTGTCGACTCTCTCAGAGCGCACATTCGACATCTGTCAAGGATCCCCGACCACCATTTGGCCTCCCTACCAGCCGAGAGACCTCAAGCGACCTTTTCACGAGTGATTAACGATCATCAAGAGTACATACCAGCAAGTTTTACACCGGCGGCGAAGCCTTCCTCCCCCCTGTGGTGCCTGCGACAGCCTTAAGTGAATTTTGATATTCCTGGAATTACAAAAAAGTCCAATCATCCATTGCCGGCTCTGAAGCAACTTACACTCCTATTACTGCACCAGACGTATCATGACCGCATACACATATATACCGATGGTTCAACCTCACCTACCAGCTCAACTGCCGCATTCGTCGTTCCAGCCAAGAACGTTACAGTTAAATTCAAACTGTCGCACACGACTATATCTACATCGGCAGAACTTGCAGCTCTCCATGCCGCTATGATGTACATCACCGAAGAGCCAACAGAAAATGGGTCGTATATTGTGACTCTAAGGCAGCCCTTCACAGCATCAAGTCCGCGTTACGTCACATAACTTACGAGCAAATGACATCTGAAATCAGGGAACTGCACCACCATGCTCTGGAAAGGGGACACCACATTGTATTTCAGTGGATTCCGGCTCACTGTGGCATCGTCGGCAACAACCTAGCTGACAAGGCTGCCCGGTGTGCCCACGAAGATACAAAGACGCGTCCAACACCTTTGGCGAGGTCTGACGCTGCCAGAGAACTTCGCCTACTTGCGCGCAAGAAGTCCCAAGATCTCTGGACATCAAGTGGCTTCAATTGCAGATTACGTAAACTGGACCCCACGCTACGGCTACAACTGCCATCTAGCCTTTCCCGCGGCGAAGCAACCTTGTTGTGTCGCTTGTGGTTGGGATTGGCGTTCACGAACGCATACTCCTACCGTATGGAAATGGCCGAGAGCCCGATGTGCGACTCTTGTGGGTGCGAGGAGTCCACCGAGCACCTATTGTGTACCTGCCCTCGCTACGATGTTCAACGCCTCTCTCTGTGGGCAACTTTACACAGACTCAACTCGAGACCGTTCACCGAGTCAAAGATACTCGGACCGTGGCCACAACCGTCACTGGCTCGAAAAGCGATTCGTGCACTGGTGCGGTACTTGAAGTGCACAGGCTTAACAGACCGCTTATAGTGTCATTGTGTAAGGTGTCCCTCCCACATGTACTCAGTGCTGACTCTCTCCATTTCTTCCCCTTTCTATTCCCCTTTCCCCCACCCCCAGTGTAGGGTAGCAAACCGGATGCTGTTCTGGTTGACCTCCCTGCCTTCCCTTCCCTTGCTTTCTCTCTCTCTCTCAGGATGACACCAGTTTCGAGATATTATTTCCCAAAGTTTAGAACAAAATATATGCACGTTCCAGTTACTTTTGTCCTTCAGTGCATAAAAGAGTGTTTTGTTAAAAAAGTAGGTGGAACAACAGTGAATTTCTTACGGCAAACTTGATGGCGAATATCTCCAAACTAGTGTCATTCTTGAAGTCCTTTCAAAGTGTACATGCCTCACAAACTCACCGGCTACATTTCATAAATTGCAATATGTGCCGCAAAGTAATTAGTCAAGATGTTAATTAGTAAATTTCTGTTATTATTCGAAAACTTGCTTTAACTTTCTGTGCAAGTAACATCCGCCTCTGTGAACCATCTAGATCAAGGACTAGGATTATGCTATCTACAACAAGCGAGTTTTAAAGATTCAATAAAACTTCAACATGATTCCCCTCCCGTACGTTAACGTGTGCGCGACACCCATTAGACTTTTGCATTAAGCCGTTGAAATATTGCGTTCATAAAACTTCCTAATTGTTTCTACGCTTACAACACACGCGGTGGCTCAGCGACTACGGCGCTCTGCAGCTGATCACGAGACTGTGGGTTTGATTCCCTGCCGCTCAATTTGTGATAGAAGCGAAGCGCGCAAATAGTACTGTATTTAAGATGTAGGCTCACGTGAAAGTACCCCGAGTTGTGAACTATTAATGCGAAAGCATTAGACGTCCCATGAGGCAGAAAATCCGGTGTGGTTGACTGAAGGTGCCAAATAACCAAATATGACCGACTGCGCGAAGTGTAAAAACACGTCAAGAAGTGCTCGAATTGACGTCACATTTCTCAGGCAGGTTCCTGTAAACAAAGTAAATTAATTCCTTTGAAACGATCATTTGGCAAATTTCGGTATGTATGGAAATCGAACTCGGGCCTCCCGGGTGGGAAATGAGATGTGACAATGAGATGTGAAATGAGACAAAAGATGTGCCTATACTGCGTGCGTCTTTGCACGCGTCACGTCGCAGCCACCTGGCTGAGTAGGAGGAGTAGTAGATTTTAATGAAGAGAAAGGAGGAGAGGTAGGCCTGGAGAGCGTGTCTCTAGCCTGCCACTCCTCACTGGGGAAAGGGATGTGGGAAATACACGGAAAGGGGGGTGGCGGCTGATTATGTTATGGTACAATGAGATGCTATATACACGTTGTCCAATATGCGGATGCGCACTGTAGACGCAATACACGTAAGAATAAGCTTGTCTACGCAAAAAGTAATCTTGTCACAAAAAGGCATTGCGCAAACATATTTCGCACTGACTGCACGTCTCACAACTTCTAGAGGCAATCGTCTAAACCAGTCTCACTTAAAAAGTTCAAAAGTGATTTTACGGCACGTTGGGCACAGTCAACACTCCTCCATGCACCCAAATGCTTTTCTTCTGAAAAGGGGTGGGAGTCCAAACAGTCAACAGTAGATTTGAGGGTTCTTTCGGCCGCATATTGAGGGCACACGCAAAGTACGTGAGCAGTTGTCTCGGGAGTGTGACAGACGCTACCGTCAGGGTCCTGTGCTTGTGCAACCTTGTGAAGGTATCAGTGGGTGTATGCCACACCCAGCCGTAATCGATGAATGAGTGTTTCCTGGCCTCTCCGCAACCGAAATGTAAGCCGGAATTGTAAACCAGCGTCAAGACTATGGAGGCATTCTTGTCGATGTTCAGGGTTGTCCCAATGTCGCGACACAGAAAATGTGTGGCCCAGTGCGTGCGTCGTTATTGAGAACGTGACGGAGCAGCCAGTGGGGAGGAGCTGACCTCATCAGCGTCTTGTGTGACCTTGGTAGTAATACGGAACATAGTAAATGGTATAACGACGTTAATAAGTAGTAATTATGGGTAATTTGTGTGAATTTAAGTGATCTAGAGTTAGAACAAGTTAAAGTTAATTCAGGTGGAGTAAAGTGAATTAAGGTGAATTAAAGTTGATTAAGATAAATAAAAAGGATTTAGTTGAAGTTGAAAACTTTCGGATTCAAATCACGTAAGGATACTCATGTGACTGTCAATGTGTTTATGTACCCCTCCAATACGGTATTCTTCATAAGCCATTACATTGCCGCTAGGTGTCACAAGCCAGCGCTGAGAAAGAAGTTGTGACTGGAACGGGGTACGCACTCGGCAAGAGAGGGCGCTGAAGAAGTGGAGCCTGAAGATGCCGGCCTGAGCTTTTGCATGCCATCTTGTACAAATGTCTGTCTCGCCGACGCCGGGTACATCTTCCATTGTCTTTTCGTGACAAAACTGGTGGAGGTGCTGGTACGGTTCATCCGATGCCAAAAACCCCTCCTGGTATCAGGAGTACCAGTCCTATACTAGTGAACACATATGTTCACCGGGCCAGCAGGGGAATCCGAGGATTGTCTCCGGAGCTTGATCATCTCTCTGCAACCTTCATGGACGCCCCCACGGACCAGTATGGAAGGAACGTCGACGTCTCTACCGACCATTAGGCAAGGTACGGCCACAACGGCAACTCAGTACCTGCTGCAGAATCTCCGAGTGCTGAAAGTGTTCCACAGGGATATCTTCGAGTATATAGAATTGTTAGCCCAGTTTGATGCACGTTGTCGAGATAAATGAATGGAGCGACGCGGTGAAGTTGGGGAACGTCTACTTCAGCTTGGAGGACCCTACCTGCACTTGGTACGAGAACCGAGAAGGGCTCATCAAATCGGGGCTCGAGTTCCACCGTGCCTTGCTGGAGACATACACCAACGCTGATCGCCGCGATCGAGCCGAACGGCTGCTCCAATCCCGCATTCATCTGCCGAATGAGAGCGTGACGTCGTACGTCGAGGATATGACGCGCCTCTTCCGTCGGGTGGACCCAACCATGTCAGAGGAAAAGAAGCTGCGCCATCTAATGCAGGGAGTTAAGGAACAGCTATTTGCTGGCCTTGTTCGAAGCCCGCCGAAGACCGTGGCTGAATTCTTAACCGAAGCCATCACGATGGAAAAGATGGTGCACCAGCACTCAGCTCCGTATGACAGGCACGCGAACGCTGCTTCACTGACGGACGCGATCACCTTTGGAAATGTGGACGCTCTTCGAGACCTTATCCGCTCTGTGGTGCGTGATGAGCTTCAACGGCTCAGCTGCCCGCCTCAGCCCACGTTTGGGTTCCATTTCTGCCCTCGGGAGGAATGAAGTGCAGCAAGCGATCCAAGGTCCAGTTCCAAGCAGCAATGCACCGTTTGTGACAGCACAGTTGCAGCGGCCGTCGTATGCTCAAGTTTTCGGGCGAGTCCCTGTCCCTGCTCCGACCCATTTCGTCCCCGCCACGTCTTACGCCACGTCATACGTCCCGCCGCTCCCATCAGTGCAACCCATCCAACGTATGGAAGATCTGCGCCCGCTCGAAAGGAAATCTGACGTCTGGCGTACCCCGGACAAAAGGCCTCTGTGCTATCACTGTGGAGAAGCCGGTCACGTATACCGCGAGTGCCCATACCACCGCCTCGGACTGCAAGGTTTTGCCGCCAATTCACCAAGGCTCAGATATGGCGAAAAGCCTAGGGCGATTGAAGAATACCTTAACCAGCACAATATGTCACTGTTCCCGCGGCGGCAGTCGCGCTCGCCGTCCCTCAGGCGATTTTCCCCAGCTCCTAGAAGCCCTCCAATGGCAGCGCATAGACGACCGCCAAGCTCTCGCCGGGAAAACTAAGAACACCGGACTTCGGGGGTGAGGCCGCTGATAATCGCCCTTCCGAGGACCTCCCATCGATGCGAGCACGGTCTATTCAGCCCGATTCAACGACGACAGCAGCCGGACTCAGTGACAGGCACTCGCTAGACATACCTGTCATGCTCGACGGCCGCCACGTTAGTGCGTTATTGTACACGGGTGCCGACTGCTCAATCTTGTGCGGAAAACTAGCGACGGAATTTAGAAAAGTGATCATGCCTTGGCCTGGAACGCACATTCATACTGCTGCCGGGCATATCGTAACACCGTTGGGCATGTGTACGGTCAGAGTACAAATTTCCAGTCAGCTGCCTTATACTCCGCGATTGTTCTCGGGACCTCTTCTTGGGCGTAGACTTGCTGCGCGAGTATGGTGCCATTATGGACATCCGGGAGCACACAGTGGCTTTTTCGACAGAAAGAGAAGCGAACAGCCGCGACAATTGCCGACGTAACACGCTTCGGGTTTACGCCGACAGTGCAACTTTACCACCATGCGTAAGTGTCCTGGTAGCGGTCGTATGCGACGATCTGCGTGACGGCGAAGCTGTTGCAGAAGGCAATTCCTCTCTTATGCTGACTTATGGTGTATGTGCAGCCCGCAGTCTCACTATGTTTCGAGGTGAATCTTCTGCGCTCCTCGTGACGAACTTCAACCAGGAACTCCGGCACATGTTTGTACTACTATCGCTTTTGCTGAGCCTATAGCAGACGTTGCTGAATGCTTTGCGTCTATGACAAAGGGTAACCCAGCTCTGACACTCAGCAATATAGACATCAATTCAGACCTTTCGGAGTAAAAGCAGAAAGCGCTGTGTGAGTTGCTCCTTCGTTTCAGGGAGTGCTTCGCATCTTCTTCTAAGGTACGCCAGGCGCTCATCACGAGACACCGAATAATCACGTATGGCAATTCTCGTCCGATACGACAACTGGCTTATCGCGTATCGGCGAAAGAGCGCAATGTTATTAATGCACAAGTGAAAGAAATGCTTGACGATGACGTCATACAACCATCTCAAAACCGTTGGTCGTCGCCGGTGGTCTTCGTCAAAAAGAAAGACGGAACGCTTAGGTTTTGCGTTGACTATAGAAAGTTGAATAACATCACAAAAAACACGTTTATCCGCTGCCGCGGATCGATGATTCGTTAGATGGACTGCGGCGAACCAGGTATTTTTCAGCCATAGATCTGAAGAGCGGATATTGACAAATCGAAGTTGACAAACGAGATCGCGAAAAAGCTGCCTTTGTTACCCCGGATGGACTGTACGGATTTAAAGTACTTCCATTCGGCCTGTGTTCTGCACCGGCCACATTCCAGCGAATGATGGACACTGTTCTGACGGGTCTGAAGTGGCACAGTTGTTTAGTATACTTAGATGACGTCGTCGTGTTTGCAGTGACCATCGAAGAACATACGAAGCTTTTAGAGGCCGTTCTGGAGGCTCTACACTCCGCTAATATCACGCTAAAGCCAGAAAAGTGTCACTTTGGCAACGAAGAGCTGATGTTGCTCGGGCATGTTGTGAACGCCGAAGGCGTCCAGCCTCACCCAGACAAAACATCTGCTGTGGCTGCTTTTCCGACTCCTCGTGACAAGAAAGCAGTACGCCGCTTTCTCGGTCTGTATGCGTACTTTCGTCGCTTAATCGCTAATTTCTCCCGCATCGTCCAACCACTCATACGCCTCACGCAAGAAGACACATCCTTCATTTGGACGGATGAGCAGGACGCATCTTTACGTGGACACTGACACCGAGGTGCATGCCGACGCAAGCAACATCGGTCTTGGCGCTGTACTCGTTCAACACCAGGAAGGTGTTAAGCGTGTGATCGATTACGCTAGTCGCACCCTTTCACGCGCCGAAATCAACTACTCCACCTCCGAGAAAGAGTGTCTAGCGGTTGTGTGGGCCATCATGAAATTTCGGCCTTATCTCTATGGTTGCCCTTTCAAGGTGGAAACAGACCACCATTCCCTGTGCTGGTTAGCCAGCTTACGAGACCCGTACGGGTGACTTGATCGGTGAAGTCTTCGTCTGCAGGAGTTTGATCGTCTACAAATCGGGCCGCAAACACGAAGATGCGGACACATTGTCGCGCGCTCCCGTCAAAACTTGCAATAAGGTCATGGACGAAGACGGCGCATTCCTTGGGGCCCTCACTGCATCTGACCTGATCATACAGCAGCGCAAGGACGCCGAAATACGCCCTCTCATCGACCACACAGAAGGCAAGAATGTTACAATCCCACGACACATTTATCGCAGTATCTCGACCTTCTGCCTCCGAAAGCGTGTCCTCTACAAGAAAAAGTCGAGTGCCAGCGACAAAGAGTATCTATTGATCGTACCTGCCGCCCTCCGTGATGACATTCTCCTAGCCTGCCATGATGAGCCCACGTCTGGACATTTGGGATTTTCACGTACTCTTGCAAGAGTAGGCCAGACATACTTCTGCACCAGACTTTCTACCACGGATAAGCGTTACGTGCAAAGCTGCCGCGAGTGTCAACGCAGGGAATCGCCATCTTTGAAGCCCGAGGGGTTACTCCTACCTATCGCACCATCTAGTGCGCCGTTTGATCAAATCGACATGGATATTCTGGGACCCTTTCCCTTGTCAGCCATCGGAAACAAGTGCATTAGTCGCCATGGACTATCTAACACGCTACGCCGAGACGAAAGCTGTATAATATGCGACGGCCTACGAAGCTGCTCAGTTCTTTATCGATCACATAGTCCTCAGACATGGTGCGCCATCACATGTCATCACCGACAGAGGAACTGTCTTTACGGCCCAACTGATAGAGGACATATACGAGCTGAGCTGCACGCAGCATCACAAGGCCACAGCCTATCATCCGCAGACCAACGGACTGACGGAACGGCTAAACAAAACCATTGCCGACATGCTGTCTATGTATGTAGACGTGAAACATGGGATCAAGGCCTGCCGTACGTTAAATTCGCGTACAACACCGCCATTCAGGAAACAACACGATTCACGCCGTTCCGTCTTGTCTACAGGCGTGAGGTCCAGACCACGCTAGATGCTATGCTCCCGCACGACACCGACAGATCACTTACTTCCGACGCCGAGCACCTTACTCAACACGCAGAGGAACCTCGTCAACTCACGTTCATACACATCACGAAGCAGCAGAGTACAGACGCACGACGCTACAACCTTCGACATCGGCAAGTCGAGTACCAGCCAGGTGACCAAGTCTGGGCGTGGACTCCAATCCGTCGCCAAGGGTTGTCTGTGAAGCTGCTTAGTAGATACTTTGGACCCTACAAAGTGATATGCCTTGTTAGTGAAGTGAACTATGAGGTCATTCCCGACGGTGCCGCGTCGCCTCGGCGTCGATAGCACCACTCAGGGATAGTGCATGTTATTTGCCTCAAACCGTATTTCACGCGTTAAGGTGGCGTCGATCCAATCTCATGCGACTTCCACACTTCCACTTTCGAGTTTAGTAAGCATCGTGTCAATACCTTTCTTTTGGCGGGGAATAATGCCTGCTAGGTGTCACGAGCCAGCGCTGAGAAAGAAGTTGTGACTGGAACGGGGGGGGGGGGGGGCGAGAAGGGGGGGGCGCTTGCCATGAGGCGGGCGCTGAAGAAGAAGAAGCGGAGGCTGAGAACGCCAGCTTGAGTTTTTGCACGTCGTCTTGTACAACTGTCTGTCTCGCCGACGCCGGGTACACCTTTCATTGTCTTTTCGTAACAATATTGTATCGGGACGTTGAACCTGAAATTTAATATTCTTCCCAAGTAAAATGATCTACACTGTAAAAACGCCCACACTGTTTGCTTCTGAAAATTGTGAATTCGTAACTAATTTCGGATTTCTTTTAAAGTGAGGCAAATGATAAGTTTGCCATTTACAACCAAAAGAGTGTCGCATTAGGCACGTAATGCATTTATTAGAATAGATGAAGTTTTCGCAAGAAAAAGTAAAACCTTTAAAGGAAAGAGCGCGTCCTGAAAGCACTCTGACGTCGAAACATGGCAAGAGAGACTTCCAGAACGCAAAAATTCGACCTCGTATTCCTCGCTGGATTTTCTCGTGCTTGCATAATTAATCAATGTGCCATAACTTTTTCTCTCGTTTTCAAGGCTTACTTTCTTCTGCACAGGTAATTAATTAGCTTGTGCCTTGCCAAGGTTGAAGGCAGGGCGTGTTGGTATAGCATATTAGAGGTTGGATTGCACAAGATTTTGACGAGACACACACTGTGTGTCTCGTCAAAATGTTGCGCAATCCAACCTGGAATCAATTTTGCCTTAGAATTTGTAACTGAGTGCTATGCTACATGCTTAATTTGAATGTATTTGCATAGTTTATTCTCTAGTAAATGTGCTCAAAAGTTGAACACTCGGGGTCTTTGCTGCTGCATCGTTCGTGTGAGTTGGGTTATGCGCAGAAGGGACAATAACCAATTGGGGAAAATCCAATCACGCACTTGTTCATTAAGAAATCCCCGATTCCTTTCCTCGGTGTGCAAGATCTCCCATTTCGTCAGAGCTAAGCGTCTAGAAATGAAACTGACGATTCCTCAACAATACTTCCGAACCTTAAATGAAAAGTTCTTTCTTTTCTTTTTTTTGGGGGGGGAGGGGGGCTGTATTGTTTTAACCCGTGCAAGAACAATGTTTTGACCCGTACAAGAAGAAAGCTCAAACTTCAAGAGCTATTGTAGCTATAGAAAACTCAAAAGGTCAGAAAAGGTAAAAGCCCCTTATTACCATTGCTTCCAGCTATCTCCTTGCAAGTAGGGCCTACTTTACTGAGAAAGTATTTTCCTTGCGACATTAGTTTTATTTGGTGAATAATCTATGCGTTACATTGTAATTTCTGCATGCTGCATCTCTATCTCTGTGTGACTTACAGAATTACTTAAGAGGAAGCTTTAGCTCGGGTGCTCCTTTCTAAATACATGTAAAAGGAGAATTCGTTTTTCTCGGCAACCACAGCACCAAATTTGACGGGGCTTGTTGCATTTAAAAGAAAAACTTAAAATCTAGTGACTGTTGGTTTCAAATTTTCGATTTGGGTCGTGAATTTTTTATTAAAAATTGACAAAAATCGCAAATTTTCAGAAAACGAAACTATCAAGTTTACAACTCTGTAAGTCAACAAGTATAGGTGATATCGCAATTCTGTGAATTGTACTTAATAGCACATCTAAAGCGGACAAATTTGAGATCTTATACATGAATCTCAAAAAATTTATTAATATGTAATTACAACTTTTGCAGAACCCTCGTAAACAACGTAACAAACTCACGTAAGATGTAAAATGACATGTGAAATTTGTCCGCTTTGAATGATCTAATGGATGCCGTTTACAGAACCGCGATATCTCTTCTTGATGCAGAGCTATTAGTTTGTAAACTTCGTGCTTCTATTTTTTTCAAACTTCTGAAATTTTGTAAATCTCTTTAACAAAATGCAAGCCCTAAATCAAAATTCCGCTTCCAACAGTCACTAGAATTTAACTTTCTCTCTCAAAAGCAACAAATTTCATTAAAATCGGTCCAGGGGTTATCTCAGAAAAACGTTTCTGCGTTTTTACATATATTTGAATAGGCCGCGTCGGAGTTGGGCCCGAGCTAAAGCTTCCTCTTAAGCGCTGTTGCTAATGGCTACGGCTATAGCAGAAGAATTCAGGTATCAATTAGGAGCTTGATGAAGAGAATAGTCCAGTTAATTACATGTCCTTTATTTTCGGAAACGTGAGCTTAGTTCAAGGCAGGAAGGAATGCATACAGAAATGCGCAAAGCTAAATTAAGAAGATTATTTCACTCCTGCGAAAAATATGTCTCGTACATCAATGCTAATTGGCGAGCGCACTAATTTCAATGCGTTCTTTGATGAATATAATGGTCGCCTTAAGTTAGATTTCAGTAAGATGGGGCAAGCAGAACACATTCGCCAGATTGGCCATTGCATAGCGTCACTGCTAAAGCGTTGTTTCACTAGTAGCTCCTGTAATCATGGGTGTAATCACTGCTGATTGTAAGCATAAAGGTTCCATTTCTAATACGGCGTATTTAATGGAATGCAAAAAAGATCATAAGTGCACTGCGGTAAAGATTGAGGTGCGATTTTTTCGGCTAGGCTTCATCGGAGAACAAAGACAAAATTTGCGAAGTATGTGATACGCATAATTAAAAAGTATCGTTATTAAATTTAACTCCTAAAGGCTTTCAGAAATGAAAAGTTGTAAGCAGTTACCTGATTGAATCAACACAAAATTGTCGACACGGCTGTCTATTACAGTAATATTCAGCCAGAGCGTTCAGAAAAGCATCAGACATTAAATATATATATATATATATATATATATATATATATATATATATATATATATATATATATATATATATATATATATATATATATATATATATATATATATATATATATATATATATATATATATATATATAATGTGTGTGTGTGTGTTTGTGTGTTAGCGTAATCCGGAAGTACAATTCGCCGATGACGCAATGAAGCGATGCTTCAGCACCTTCAATCTAATTTGCAGAGCACATGAATGATTCAACGGTTACCCTTTTTCATCAAACAGCACGTCCGCATATATTCCGGAAGACAGGCAAGGCGTTCCTTCAGCACCTTCTGATTTGACTTTCCTACTGCGCGCCCCTCAAATGGAGAATATTTGGTATGACACACTCATTCTCTAAAATATCATGAGAAGCCAACAAATAAAAACACCAAGGGCAACATAGGCGAAATCACTTGTACTGCACTAATTGAAATAAAGAAAAGATAAATTAATGGCAATGAAAGTGAATGAAAACGCAACGTGCGGCAGGTGGGGATCGATCCCACGTCTTCGCATTACGCGTGCGATGCTTCAACCAAGTGACCTACCGCGATGCCGTTTTCACTTCCTTGGGTATTCATGTGTTATTACTAGAGCTAACCTTGGGGGTGTTAGCCAGCGCCGCCCCTCACATACCTTGGCGACGGTGTGGAACATCCTTTCTGCCGCAGGCGTCACCAGTACGTGATCTTTCTGGGTGAAGACAACCGGTCAATGAACCCGCACATGCTACCTGAAGGCATCAATGTTGCCGGTGCACCAATGTAATGCGACGACATGGGATCGTTCCTCACCTGCGGCAAGTTGTTTTTTCATCCACTTTCATCGCTATAAATTTATTATTTCTTTAATTCAATTATTAAGTACAAGTAATTTCCCCCATGTTGTCCTTGGTGTCCTTGTTCGCTGGCTACTCATGACATTGATACCGAACAGCCACCACAGTGTGGCTGCAGTGAGGAAAAAGCTGGCGACGCTATATCAAGCGGGCACATACACGTCGTCTTCTTCCGCCTCAGCGCAGCCACACTGTGGCGGCTGTTCCTTATCATCACCCCCGGTGGTAGAAGCACCGTCCCGGTGCTCAATCTACACATCCGCGGTGAAAGGTGTGGGGTATGGTTTCAGTCTCGCCACGTGAACGATGTCACTTGCAGTTGACGATGACGCTGAGAGGTCGGCGGGGATGATTTCATACGTGACATCGGTCACTTGTCGCACCACACGGTATGGGCCAGTGTAGCGCGATAGCAGCTTTTCGGAAAGGCCCACACGTCGAATGGGTATGATCAATAAATATCGGGCTTCTCGGTTAACCTCTTTCTTCTTATACCTTAAGAAATTACATGATATTGAGGATAGTGTTTGAAACTTAGACCTAAGACAGAGTGAGAAAAAATGGTGAAGCAGGAAATGGTAATACGACAAACAAGGAAATTTCATCTCAAGCGTGATTTCAATAGCCAGTGAGTTATTGACATTTGTTTCAAATTTTTACTACAAGATGCATAGTGAAAAGGCTGGTATACTGAAGTTATTAAGCCCGGAAACAGCGCGAAAGCTAACCTTACCTGTGGTCTGTCCAAAGTATAATTCAGGTATGTGGAAAAATACATTTCACTTGAATAGACAGAAAGAATAACATAAAATAATGGCTTGATATTGATTAACATGTTGTATTACTTCGTATGCGATAATATTCTGACAGTACATATATAGGCTTCATCAGCATAACAATCATAAGCGGCACATCAAAAATATTGAACACACCCATAATACGAATTGTGATACCTTTAACTGGAAACGACTCGTATACGAGCAACATCATTGGGAAAGCGTGCGCTTGCAATCTTCGAGTCAGAAGACGGCTGTTATTGCATCTGGACAAACGCATAGCATATTTTCGTTTTCTTTTGTCCTGACGAAGCGTGCTCGAAGTCAAGATCATAGATAGGCCCTCCTGTTGTAATGTTGATCGAACTTCATTACGGAATCACCAGCTTTCTTCGTTAAGCATTTCTCGAGAAATATACCCTGCTCTGAATTCAAGCGTGGCGCAGAAATACAGCTCAGGTGCTTTCTAGCCTCCTGGGAGAAAGGAAAGCTCAAACTAAACGCCTATATATTGCTCGCTATAAGGCATGGAAAAAAACGTCTATCTAAAGTACCAAGCATACGTATGCTGCTTTGCTCGTTTGACGTCACCGCGACATTTTCGTTCGTAAAATAATTTGTGTTTATGTATTTCGGAAAGAGAAAGATAAAGGGAGGGTGGTCTGGGGCATTAACTTCTTCAGCATTTTTATTTTGGTTTCTCATGCTTTTAATTTTTTTTGTCGCTTGAGTTGCCACGTGGCATAACGACATAATAGGGCTAAATATAAGCTTGAAGGCCCATTTAATAGACATAGTGCATAAGTGACTCATAACATGCGTTGTCCGTAATCCATCTTTCAGTCTTCAACTTGACTATTTTTGGTGCGCGAAGATTTAACGAATAAGTCTAATAAAATTACATGACAAATCATCGTGTCATTGTTTCTTTTAATAAGATTTCAGAAACATCACACATTTTTTTTTCAAAGCATGCAGATGTAGGGAATATCACTTTCAAGGCAAGGCTAAGCAACGCCCTTTCTTTAATTCATCCACTCTGGCATATATGTTCTGAGATAACAGCGCCCTAATTATAGATATTGCGCAGCTAATCAGAAATGGGAGTGCCGACATTAAAGTATATAAGTGACCCACGGGAGGAAGACGTTAACATGTAATGTCTGCGAAGGTGTAAGGTGCATTACTCGTAGCCAAATGGTCGAGTTCACAAAGCTTTTGATCGTTACCACTGCTTACCACCGTTCGGCCGCTTCGCTAAAATATTTTTGGAAGACTACAAACAGCGCACCAAGGACGAAGGATGGTGAAAGACGCTAAAAGATATGCGCTGTTGCAATAGACGGGCGCCTACCCGTATCAACCACTCTAGCGTGACAACCATTCGGGAATACGTGGCTTCGTGTGACGTATAAGAGATATATGATTCTAGAGAATTCAAAGTGCGGTGATGGTTTCCATAGAGCCGCTATTATACAGCGACTGTTAGTTATTTATTACGACAAGAACATCAGACTTGATGACAGCATGCAGGGAGACAGAAAGGGGCACACGTCGATAACAACATCTTTGCGCAGCGCTTATGCGGGTGTCTCGACCCGTTCGTTGTGTTGTTCGTTTTGTCCTTTACCACTGTATTCTGGGGCACACTAATAGCTACCACATTTTAAGAGCAGATTCCATACTTGATATTATATATATAAAGGGAGAGACAGCGAGAGCGATGTGAATCTGATTCTGTACCAGAAGGGGCATATACTACACAGTAACTTTCTTGTTATGCACTTCCTGCGATGATAGATAGACTACACAGAAATTCTTCTGTGCCACAGCTGCCATGATTACAGCTGTGAAATCGCAGTTCTCCCGCCACAAATTTTTTTTCTAAATCCCTTTTTCAATTTCCAAGGCTATAGGGAGACCTGCCATTACGATGTAGTGGCTAAGGCGACCGCTGTTGAGCTGCTCGTGTGTTCGAGTGCGAGTTGCGTAGATTTCCTTCACACTGGGGCACTATGCAAAAACGTAGGTTCGTGTAAATCACACGTCAAAGAATCTTTGGTATTCTTGTAGAACTCTCCAGCGAGCTCCAAGGCACATATAGCTGCAAACTTATAACGCAGAAAAAAGCAGTCAGATTTCTAAATCTACAAACGGAAAGCCTTTCTAAGTCGAAGAAAATGAAAATATTTTATGTAATTGTATATCACAAAGAAATAAAAATGATCCGCCATTAGTAGAGTAACTGCGCACGTAAGAGGTTCTTCTAACAGGGGCCTGGCAGTTGCACCAAAGCCTTGGTCTTGACAAATTATGAAGCTAGGAACAAGAAGTATGACCTCTTAAGGGATATTTACTGCCGCGAAATTAGAACACTGAAGCATGTTCTGCGATACATCGTATTTAATCAATGCGATAGAACTTATTGCGCTCATAAGCGAGGATTCCTGTCTGTGCGTTTCCCTTTGTGTTCGCCGGCACAATTCAATCCGAGGCCGAACGAAAATTTGTCGGAAATCTCTCCCGTGATAGGGCCTGAACCACTAAGCGATAGAGGACTACGTGGGATAAAGAGGCGGAGAGAGCAACTTCGAGAAGATTGGCATAGGTGAAGCCTGTGCTTTATGAGCTTATTCGTCAACCACTTTTTCAAGGAACGGGACTGCTTCTCGGTGATCTTACAGTCTCAGGCCAGTGCTCTATTCAGGAGGCTGTTGCGGATATTTTGCACGGAAAGCCTATATTTTGCGCTAAAGTGTATTCGCTAGATAATTTAATGTCCTAATTTCCCATCCAAGGGGAGGCAAGGAGAGGGATATGGGTGCAGGAAAAGCTAACAAGACAGGTTTTTTCATATCTGTAGCTTCAATTTGATTTCGAATTTGAATTTTTTTCTTTCCGAATAAAAAGTCGTAGTGATGTTTTACTTCGTGAACGCGGGTGACGCGCAAGCGCATGGAAGCGAGCGCACACGAAGCTATCGGCCATCCATGCGCCTATAGACGCCACTATCCGCACCACGGATCGCTTTCAAAGGTAGGGCTCGCCCGGTCGCGTCAACAACACCCCTCCTCCCGGTGTGAAGACGGCGCTCTTCGTCCCCGCTTTCCTCCCCTGCGCGCGCGAGATCGAGCCGCCATCGACGGCTCACCTTCGCACGCTTTCATTCGCACATGCAGCATATGGCGCGCGGGGACAATGTTATCGCTAAACAAAGTCAGTACGTCCATTCCGCACACAGCACCCGTAGGTACTGCCAGGGTAGATCGACCCAGCGCACCTCCACCTACCCTCTGTGACGCTCCTCCTCTGTGACGCTCCGCCTTTTTTCCTCTAGGTTGTGTTTCTTTGCCGTGGGCTCAGCGCGCTCCTTCGCATTTTCTTGGCGCGTGGTTCTCTTCTGCACCTCTAGGTGCCTTCCTCCTCCAGCGCTCCCTTCCATCGCCGCTTCAAGCTAAATGTCACCGATTTCACTGGTCGGCCACTTACGCTTGCGCTTGAAATAAACAAGGAAGGAATAGCCACAAAGGCTACTGAGATCGGTAGCATAACGGGGGTTTCCCCTTTACACAGCAGCAGAACTTTACAAACACTTATGTGTGGTCCCTTTTTTCATTATTTTTCTCTCTGTCACCTATCGCATCCCTTTGGCCTTACCCGATACAAAGTAGCCAACCGGGGATAGTCTCTGGTTAACCTTTGTGTCTTTCATTTGCCTTTCTCTCTTTCTCTTTCTCTTTTTACAAACAATTTATACAAATGGCTATTTTTGCGCACATACACAAAGTATAGTTTCATAAGCGACCGTAAGCATTTTACAAAATATAAAGTAAACACAGAAATTAACTTTCATTGTTTTTTGGACAACTGTCACGCATCTACAGATTTGATGGCAAAATTATTGAGCAAGGATGGAAAGGTAAGTGTCATTGTTTCACACAAGTGTTATGAGAAGTAGGTATGCGCCAAACAATTTCGCCAATGATTACAATACTCCCTAATGCGAAATTTGAACGCCACTGTATACGTGTTTTCATTTCGCGATATATTCAATGACGCGCACAGTTTGTCTCGTGCGACACGTTGCAAACGGGGCGATGTGGGTCGCGACTGCCTCGCTAATCAGATAACGAGAGGCGGTGCGTGGGTGACTCGTGGATGCGATTCACAGCAGCCGCCGCATACAGACCTCCGCTCATGCAGCGCTTCTTTGTTTCCACACAGAGGACGCGCGCTACTCTCGCGCCATCTTGTAGCCATCGCCGCCGCAAAGTGTTTCTTGCGTGCACTACGTTTTTCGGCTCATGGTTTTCCCGTATCCTCCTCCTCCGCTTTCCCTCTCATGGTTCCGCTGCACCCTCCTCCGCCGCTTTCCCTCTCGCGCTTTCTTTGCTATCGCAGTCTTTCATCTCCCGCTCCACTTAGCGTTCGCTTTCATACATTCCTGTGTTCGTTCGTTCAGTTGCAAGGAAAAAAGCCAACGCTCGCCGCAGGAACAGGCGCATAAGGGCTGCGCTCCAATGTTAGGGCGACGCGTACTGCATCGACAACATTTTCTTTTAATTGGGAAATTATTGTTCTTTCTTGTGACCGAGCAGTATGACTGGAGTAAATGATAGTTAGAATTATCATTTAGATTTACATCCTGAAATTGTTCACGGTTGCTACATGTGAAAATCGTGTAGGAATGTCTGCAGTTATTTTCATAAACTTCTATTGAATTAAGAACAGTCCGTTTAAATTATTTGTTGTTTCCCATACCAGCATGGAATAAGTGAAAAAGGCCAAATAGTTATATAATTGTAGTTTTATCTTGTATGTCTACATTTATTTGCTATACCTGACATTTTGAACAATTACACATTTCGCGGGTATGGTCATCCCAAGATAAAGTACTTTAATTCACAATCTTCGCTTTACCTATCTTAGCCTGTTCATAATTGGTGCTTAGCCCGGAGGGACTATAGTATTAAGGTTAACACCTGTCTTTGCCAAGCAAACATGGTGAAAGTTCCGTGTTCACGCGGCACAAGTTTCTTATGTTGACTAATCTACCCCGCAAACTATTGTAAGATCCCTGGTTCGACCCCAGCCGTAACGTATACAAAAGCAAGAACACCGCTATACTTAGATGGACTCTAAACGACCATAAGCTGTCACAAGTAACCCACACCTTGAAACAACGTCCCCGATAGTCCACTTACAGGCACGGTGCGGTAAATCAAGGTTATTATAATTGAATTATTCACCAATAGCAGCCGTTCCGTGTTATTACTGGGTCATGTACTAGGTTATACCTAGATACACCGAAGTCGGTAATATCGGCGATTTTCTTAGTTGTACCAAAATTTTGTTGTATAGAAATGCGACTTTTATGCAAATTCACAGTCGCCGGTCAATTTTTCTTACAACGGAAGGGGCTGTACACTTTTCCAAGTTATTGGGCGAACGGAAGTAAGCAAACTCGAATGATAAAACAATTCATTTTGACGAATTTGGGAGTAGGCGACGAATGTTTCGTTTTCATGCCACGTTGACGGTATCTTCCCATCGACGTTACGAATAAAGCGAAGCCAGCCACGCTTTCACGTGCACTCCACCCCCCCGGCTAATAGCGTTGCCCGCACTGCATGGGACAATGATATCATGAAAAGCCTCGGCAGCGGAGACTCAATGCTTCGTCGGCCTCTCGCTTCAACAGGTCACCCTCGGAAACTCGAGATTACACAATTTCCAATGCTATATGCACTGGAATACAACTTACATGATGGCACGCCGTCTCGGCAAGGCCACTCTTTGCACACCCGGCAGATTACCTCTAAAGCAGTATACACGGTTGCGTATGCGCTACGCCGCGTTTACAGACATGCGTAGCCACAGCCGAGACTTGCGCAAACTTACCCCTTCCCCTCCCTCCGCACCCTTCGTTCTTTCTCGTGCGCTTGATCGCATTACCGCGAGCTCGCTCCCCTCCACCACTTTCCCTTTGTTCGCGTAGGAAGGCGGCACTCGTGAAGCCTCTATCTTTCTTATCTCATCCTCGCACACTTTCACTCGCACCTAAAGCACACAGTACGCGGGGCGCGATAGGATCTTATCGCACTTGGACTTTATGCGGAACATGATGCGGCTACATTTCGGCGGTCGCTCTTGTCGCGCGGCGCATGATTTCAGAGGTGCGTTTGCAAGTATCCGCTTGTAATTCAATCATTTGATCATCTCCGTCCACGGCAGTTTCAATTTATGGTCCCGGCATTCCTTTGCGGTGGCAGTGAACTTTAGCTATATTGAAATCGCATACGAATGAAATTCGTTACACTGATGTTCTAAATACATGGTGTTCTATGTGCAAGGGGTCATGAAAAAAATACTTCGTTATATCGAGAATTTCGTTATACTGAAGTGCGTTATATCTAAGTGTAACTTACATATTAAGTATGGTACGAAGGAGCCAGACAATAATAATAATATTTGGGGTTTTACGTGCCAAAACCACTTTCTGATTATGAGGCACGCCGTAGTGGAGGACTCCGGAAATTTTGACCACCTGGGGTTCTTTAACGTGCACCTAAATCTAAGCACACGGGTGTTTTCGCATTTCGCCCCCATCGAAATGCGGCCGCCGTGGCCGGGATTCGATCCCGCGACCTCGTGCTCAGCAGCCCAACACCATAGCCACTGAGCAACCACAGCGGGTGGAGCCAGACAAAGCAAAGCGTTAAGAACAAACATGCACACCAAATAGATGTAAAGACGCAGTATTAATATCAACACTTCATTTATCTCTAATCCAATATTGCAGTAATAATTAAACGGACAATCAAGGCTCGCTCACACCACGGCCGCTGTTACGGCAGTGCTGTCATGGTATCGAAGGCCACACACACACACACGCACGTACACGCACAAGCACACGCACGCACGCACGCGCACATGCACATGCACATGCACACACACACACACGCACATGCACACGCACGCACACACATACACGCACACACATATACGCGCACACGCACACACACACGCACGCACACACGCACACGCGCACGGGCACACGCACATGCGCACACACACATGCACACGCACACATACACGTACACACACGCACGCACACACGCACACACACCCCACACAGACACACTAAATCTCAAGTTAAAGCTGTAGACCCTATCGTCGGGCGCTAGCAACCGGTACGACGCCAGCAACGCTACTTGCAGCGCTTCTCATGACGTCATCGTTGGGGGACGCTCGCTATATATGCCAAGGCGCTGTTTCTGCTGTAGAAGCGCAATCACCTAGCGTGTTACATCGTGCCATCATGCCACCCTTGTGTATTGTTAGAACACCTTTCTAGGAGCTCCAGCGCTATTAATGGTACCTGCGCTTTCGTTTTTAGCGCTTTACTCCTGAAGAAACTGCCAATTTTGCAGCCCTTCTCGAGTTGAAGCAGACAGAAGCATGTTCCCGCGTCGCAGCTGCGTACACGGGCAAAGATTTTGGACATGAACGAACAGCGTCGTGAACTGGAAACAAGCACTAAAATTAGTTTTTCTGCGAAAGTAACTGCATACCAAGGGCACGAGCAAACAGAAAACGCTAGCTCGATTGTTTATCAACTCTTGTTTACGCCATACAGTTCTTGTTTGGCAATAAAGTTGGTAATGAAAACTTTCCGCAACAACGGTTGCGCGATGACAGCGCCTGATCTTTTTCTAATAATTTTCAGATGCCCTAGTGAGTACGAGTTCTGAAAGTGTGCAAAAGTAAATCAGCAGCAATTACCTGACATACGCAGCTTACCGCAATCGCAAATATCAGTCATTGTGGAGCAAGAGCTCCCCGTAATTTTATTATATGTTTAAACCTAACTTACGCAAAATGTAACGCCGAATAAGTATCGTGCCAGCTGATTCATTGTTGTACATTAAGCTGAGCAGGGCGGGGGGGGGGGGGGAGGGGACTTTCTAGCTCAAATCAATGATATCAGCTGTGATTACCCAGATTGCGGATATGGACATAGTTTAGCGATTGAGAATACTAACCCTTTTGTAGGTAAAAATTGTACATCGTACAAATAACTAATATTAGATTTAGTTAATTTTCTTTGTGCCAGATATAAAACTTGGAGAAACCTGATTGCGCTTGTTTATTCTAAACTAATATAATGACGTGTGCTTAAAAAATAAGCACGTTTAGCAGGTACAGTTGAGAAGTTTTGCTTGGTGCAAGAGACTATCACTAAATGTCGGCTGCGTACATTAGTCAACAAAATTCCCCATACAGTACGAAAAAGTGCACTAAACCACACAGCATCTCAGTATGATGATAACGAACATAGCGGCAAACAATTCGGACATATTAAATTCCTCAGCAATGATGCTGCGTAAGCAAAAGCCATGGTACATTTTCTGATTATATATATATATATATATATATATATATATATATATATATATATATATATATATATATATATATATATATATATATATATATATATATATATATATATATATATATACATATATATATATATATATATATATATATATATATATATATATATATATATATATATAGGTGTATCGACACATGTACCATGGCTTTTGCTTACGCAGTATCATTGCAAAAGCGTTGCGACATCAAGTGGTTTTTATAGGTATGAAAGTTAGTGCTGCGCCTTCTTCTCCTGTCAAACTAACGGTATTTGCCAGTCTTACCCTGTGTCGTCGATACGTGCCACTGAAGGCTGCAGTCTCCCCCGAATATTGCGAAAATTCCGATGTGCGTAGAAATTGCCTGTCGTAAAAAAGGGAAAAGAAGCTAGCGTGGAGGAAAAGATGAACTGAAAAACTTTTCCCTAGCCTGGAGTGTCGTAATAAGACCACATCAGGTTTCGTAACGTTGGCATTGGCTGCTCTTTATTCTTGATGGACTGGTCGGTGAAAGATAACAGCGAAAAGGTACCGAGCACAGCTGTTGCTAGAGAAAAGTTTTCATGAGTTTCATGGTTGAAAATGGCGAAACAGCATGAATGACTGTCCTAGAGCAACGTGGACACTTCGTCACATGGGCTTAATATCTGTGGTGAACCGTTCTGATAATACCAGTAACCCGTGTGACTACGTGTTTTGTGACAGAGCTGTTTGTAAAGACTAGCTAGGCTACCGTTTTCTGTGCGTTAACTGCTGCACGCTGTGTCATCCGTTCGTATGTGGTTGTTTTTCGTAGCCCTACTAGTGCTTGGTTGCCAACATGAGACTAAAGGGACATGCTTGTCGATATGTGTGTTAGGAGGAGATAGAAATGCAATTCAAATGTGCTTCTGGGCATATATACTTGCTACAGCGTCCATGTACCATCATTAAGATATCACAGACCTAAATAATTGTTGCATGCGGAATGCCGTGAATTTGACGAATACACTGCCTAATTATTTATTACAAATAAAGCGATTGAGGCACTGTTTGAAAGATAATCCTATGCACAAAATTGTTAGATTTGCTTTGTAGCACTGAACTGCCCAGAAAGACGCGATCAGTAATGATCACCTGTATGCTATTGATACTGTAGTAAATATTTAGAAAGAACATATTGTATTCGAGTGAAAAATGCTCATGCACTTAAATTGAGGACGAATGAGCAAGAATAGATAGAAAGACAGGGAAGCACTTAAATTAAAGTGCGCGGTAAGGACCCCAGTGGCCAAAATTATTTCAGAGTCCCTCATTACGGCGTGCCTCATAATTGTATTGTAGTGCGCTTGGTGCGAATATGCGGTACCTTCAGTTGGCATTTCACATTCTCGTATGACCACAGTCACTTCTGACGTCCTAACTTTTTGGTAAATTGCAAGCCAAGTAAACGACGTGCGTTGAGTGCCACAAGAACGCCAGATTCTGTTCATCTCCGTGGTCTCTGAGAAGCGCTCTTCCTACCTGTATCTCGCTAAGGTGGCAAATGCAAAATTTTCACTGGTAGAACAACTCGACAAAATACATGGCAGGTGTCTCCAATTGTACACCGACGGTATCTGTTAACAAATACGTAGAATGTAGTTAGTCCAGCAGCGCGTGTGATCCCAACTCTTAATGTGTCATGGGCAGCCAGACATGACCATGTCATGTCTTCTAGGGCATGTGGAAGTGTCGCCATTGTAGCAGCCTTGCGGAAAATGAATTCCTATCAGTCTCAGCCTGTTGTTCTCTTCTCACAAAGTAAAGCACTCTGCAACTATTACTGCACGGGTTTCCGTCTTACAATTGCATTCAGCGTGCATTGCATGCTGGTAAAGAATTACAGAAAGTTTACTGTCGTGTTCCATTGGGTGCCTTCCTATAACGGAGCAGCAGGCAACAAGGTCGCTGGCTTTGAAACAGCGTACCTATTGAAAGTATCTATTGAAACAGCGCAGTACCAGAAAAAATAGGAGCGCACACCCAGCCAGAAAGGGAAAAAATTGGACACGCAGTTTATGATAACTCTCTCACCGGGACAAACTTATACAGTAAGTAAAACTACACATTAAAAATATATATTTAAATAACTTATGAAGTAGCGACACACATTTCTCCAACATATTGTGTGCTGCTGTAGGCCCAGTAATCATATTGCGAAGCCAGTGTTTCTTCTGTGTGTGGCAGACAGTCGTATCACCCTTTCATATCACATAAAAAATGCGTCATGTGCACTCGTGTTTTTCAAAACCCTGCAGCCAACTTTATTTATACTTATGATTCTTACTACAGCTGCATGCCTCAGCTAAAGGCTTCAGCAATTCTGTACAACTTGAAACGAAGACGCAAAATTGCAAGTCTGTGTCTATGTCATAAATTATATCGCTCAACTGTGCGTCAACCTGCACTATTGTCTGTGCATCGCCACTCTTCGTGCATCAGTCACCAGAAAGCCGTATGCCCTGCAGCCGCACGTACTTATTCGCATCTTCGGTCCTTTTTTGTCCAGTCTGCAAGGGGACTGTAATGATCTGCCGGGAGAAGCTACGCACCGCTTCAGGACAACGCACTTCAAGGATACTGTCGAAGACATATTTCTTTATTAAACCAGCCCACCCCACACGTAATAGTCCTACATGAGGATTTCAAAAAGAAATTGATAAATAAATAAATAAATAAATACAACTTCTGCGTCAGAATGTAACATAAGAAATGCGGTAGGGCCTGAAGACCAAAGTATTTCTGATACAACGACAGCATCTGGTACAAGAATTCAATACTAATAGCTAGGATGGATTTGAACCGGGGTGTGACAGGCTACGCCTCATCTAGCTGTGCATCGCGAAATAATTTTAGCAGGAGGCGACGCAGCTCTTTTCTCAATATGCAGTGTTATTGCGGGAATAAAATTTTGTTTGCGCATGTGTGTGGAGCCATCTTCCACTTCAGTCGATCTATTCGCCCTTTGCATACTGCGTCGAGCTAAGGACAAAATCAAACAAATTGCTTTCCTTTGCTGAGAAGTTCACTGAAAATTATAGAGGCAAATCCAGTCTACCACGTGTGTGCGTACGTGTGTGCTTCATAAGTTCTTTTCTGAGATAACCACTGGGCCGATTTTAACAAAATTTGTTGCATTTGAGAGAGAACGTTAAAGTGTTTGAAGCGGAATTTTGATTTATTGCCTTGACATTTAACAGCAGTTTTGAAATATCAGTAAGCTGAAAAAAAAAACAAGAGCGAAGTTTACCAATTTGTAATTCTGCACGAAAAAGAGTTCTGTAAACTGTATCCGTTTGAGCATTCAAAGCGGACAAACATGGCATCTCAATTTACATCTTATGTGAATTTGTGACATTGTTTACAGGGGTTTTGCAAAACGTCTACTCACATATTAGTGGCGTATTTAAGGGTCACGTAAAATATATCAATTTTGTCTGCTTTACATGCACTATATATCCAGTTTACAAATTCGTGATATAGTTCAGTTACAGGGTTGAAAGCTCGATTGTTTCATTTTCTGAATATTTGCGATTTTTGGCAACTTTTTTTAAATAAATAATGACCTGAACAAACAATTTGCTATCTCCAGTCACTATATTTTACACTTTTCTTTTAAATTTAGCCAACGCCATAAACTGTGGTGCAATGGCTGCCGAGAAAAAGGATTTCTCCTCTGCCATGCATTCTGATAAGGGCCCCCGAGCTAAATATACCTCTTAAGCATAATTCACGCCGATTTCTAACAAGCATGTTGTACATCACAATATGTGCAAGTTACACAGTTTACTTTCGGAAATCAACAAACGCGGCTAGTTGGTACACGTTCATAGTTTTCTTGCGCTGTGCATTTATTTGCCAAAGACCAAAACGATTGAAAGCACTCGACAGAACCGATTGTGTGAATCAAATTATTTGGTAGACTGCGCCTTCGTCCAAACGCTTGGGTTGTCTCTGTTCATTCGTTCTGTTCCCTGTCAAAACCTAAGCGCGCGAAAACCATGCAGTTACAGTTTGAAATAATAATAATAATAATAATAATAATAATAATAATAATAATAATAATAATAATAATAATAATAATAATAATAATAATAATAATAATAATAATAATGGTGATAATAATAATAATAATTACGTACATTACAATATACAGTTTGTTTCAGCGAGCATTTCCAAAAAGTTTTGAAAATTGCCTGTTGCCGATAGCACAATTTCAGTCCATGAACTTGTCTACTCGAAGAGGCGAAGATTACTTGCTCAAACATTGGAAGGGCATAATCAACTAATTGACGAAAATTACTAATTCAGTTTCTTAACGGATTACCCCATGGCACATATACCAGTTCATAAATTCTAGAGGGTGCGACTAGAATCGTGTGGATGGCGCCATTTACAACATATGCGCTGTCAAACTTGCGAATAAGATACACTGTCGTTCCACTTACTTTCTTAACAAAACGTCATTGTATGCATTGAAGCACATGAGTAACTGGAACGCCAATGGATTTATCCGCAATGTTCGGGAATTAGTAACTCGAAACTGGTGTCATGCTGAGAATTCATTCCAAGTGGATTCCTCTTGCGAAATCCCCGGCTGGAATTTGTAAATTGCAATGGACCATAAGGTAATTAGTTAGAAACATAATTAGTAAATTTTTGCAATTAGTTAATTAGGCATTTCAGTTTTTTTTTAGCAAGTAATGTCCGCTTTTTCAAGTACACCAACTCATGGACTAGAATTGCGCTATCTGTCACAGGCAATTTAACGAAAATTTTTGAAAGTGTTTGATGGAACACCCGATATAGCAGATACACCACACGCTTACCTAGGATGCACTATAGTCATCGGTCCGTATTTCTAGCAAAAATGTAAGAAGTATGTAAAACTGAGTATTTACGGGGAAGTACCTTTCTAATAAAAAGACTAAACCGAAGAAAACCGTTCTCCTCCGCTCGCACTTGGTATACTAGTCATTTTCTTTGATTAGTCGAGGGATCTTCCTATACGATTGTCGCTAACTAGAGCAGAATGCCAAATAGTTTGTTTGCGCAATTGAGGGTTTTACGCTAGGTTGTTATAGGGCTGAATGTAAAATGATTCGCGTATTGCAGACACTTTAAATAGAACAATACTGCAAGGCACAGGCAGGGCTCAGCGTTCCAGGTGAACGTGGTCGTTGAGCTGGTGCAACAGCTTTTGTTTACCGTGGAACCGTCTCCGATAAGGAAATCAATAAATTACTCACCGTGGACAGCAGGTATTTTGTTGCGCTTGCGACAGAAAACAAACGCATGGCCCGTGTACGCGACGCTCTTGCCATTGTTTACACATGCTGATGTCGGCGCGAACGACACTATATTTTTTTTTTTTGCACGCAAACTGCTTCTCTGCACACTCTCGTTGGCTTCATGAGATGCGAGTTTGATGTAATGGAGTACGTGAGCGCTCAACCTAACGACGCTCCTTGGTCGCGCCTGTGCGGAACATGATCTTGTCGACGTGAGTCGTTTGTTAACAAGTGAGAAACCTTGCTTCAAAGTCGAGCGGCTGAACGCAGTTAACCCACGGTTCACCTTCACGTACATGCATAAATGACGAGGTGCTAGTATCTGCGGTCCGCCGATCAAGCCCCATAGCATCGAAAGCATTTTCTGTTGTTATCGTTGTAGCGTATTTGAGACAAATTATATTTGCCCGATGTGAATAAATTTCGATGTATAGCATGCTTTTCGGGTGTTTCATTTTTTTAGCAGTTTTATTTCTTGCACACGTCACGGGCCCGTTCGTGCATGCGTGTGCGAATGCGCGCAATTGTATTGTCATTCCCACATTGTCGGAACGTTTTATATATATGTTTTTTATTCATTTATTTTCAATACTGCTAGTCTCAGTGAGACCAAAGCAGGGAGGCACACTTTTACAAAAAGAAACAAACAGGTCAATATACATGGTACACTAAAAGAAAGAAAGAAAAGAGAAAAAGCTTCCTTAACTACTGTAGAAATCACCAATGACGATGTGAAGTACAATACTTTTGGTTGGTACAGGATTATGTCCGCAACAATATAACAATATAGTTGGTATAACAATATCATAAAATAGTATTACTGGAATTTGTATAAAAATTAGTGAATAAATGACCCATGTAAGATTAGAGAAGCTATAAAGCTAACAGATAACCACTCAGAAGCGGCTACTTTGGGGGTTGAAATGCAGACGTTCCACGCGTAGGAGTAAGTATTACAGTTTAATACATGTGGATGCGTTAAGTGGTGTCTTCTCTGTTGGATGTGTCTAGTAGGTTGATAAATGATGAAAGTGACGGAGAGGAAACTATGTCTGAGTGGAGGAGATTCCATTCTTTGATCGCACATGGGAAAAGTGAAAACATGAACGTGTCATTGCGAACACTGTACTGGTTCAGTGTAAATGCGTGATTTTTTTTGCGATAGAAGTGATGTAGACAAAGTAATTTACTTAGCTCGGTCTATCTTATAACTGCCATGAATTAGTTGGTAGATAAATTTTAAACAGGCTTCTCTGGCCCTAACAGACAGTGTATTAAGACATGCGTTAGCTAAGAGGTTTGTTGTGGAGTCATAGGGTCTGTATTTGTTAAAAATGAACCTCACAGCTTTTCTTTGCACATTTTGTAGTTTTGATATGTTAGTTGATGTGTGCGGGAACCAGACGATGTTAGCGTATTCTAAAATAGGGCGAACAAAAGTTGTATAGGGTAGTAGTCTAGTGTGCAAGGTGTAAACATCGTCTAACAAAAAAAAGCTTGCGTAATGCAATTGAGGTAATATTATCAATATGTAAGTTCAATGAAAGGTCAGAAGAGAATGTCAAACCAAGGTATTTGTGGTTATTTACATTATTGAGGCAAGTACCACCGAGGGCGTAAGTAAATTCCGAAGGCTTCTTTTTTGTTGTAAAGGACATGCATACAGATTTACTGGTGTTAATTGACATTAGCAGTTCTTTACCCCAATTGGACACTAAATCGAGTTCTCTGTTTAATAATAAGTGATCTGCGTAACTGACAATTTCTGTATAAATAATACAATCATCCGCTAAGAGCTTAATGTCACATTCAATGTTAGCAGCAATGTCATTAATAAAGATCAAGAATAGCAATGGGCCCAGTACAGACCCTTGGGGAACACCAGAGGTGACAGCTACAGACCTGGAAGGGGTGCTATCTACAATAACGTGCTGTGTTCGATGCAATAAGAAGTTCTTTACCTATGCAGTAATCTGACCATCCCCAATCGTAGCCTCTAGTTTTGCAACTAATTTTACATGGCTTACACAATGAAATGCTTTACTGAAGTCGAAGAGGATCATTTCTGTCTGGCTTTGATTGTTTAGGTTGAGCGCAAGGTCATTCACTACTTCGGTTAGTTGTGTGACCGTTGAGAGGCCACTTCTGAAGCCGTATTGCTGAGGTATTAATATATGTTCTTGCTCTAGAAATATGGTGATGTGTACGAAGATAATATCTTCCAATATTTTACAAGATGTGCTGATAAGTGAGATTGGCCTGTAGTTAGAAAGTTCATTTCTGTCACCAGATTTATGTATAGGAAACAGCTTCGCTTTTTCCAGTCATCTGGTAGTTGTGCGGACGCAAGTGATTTGCGGTATATAATGACAAGGTATTGGCTACACCATTCTGCATACGTTTTTAAAAAACTCATTTCTGATATTATCTGGCCCGTTAGCTTTCTTGATGTCGAGATAAAGCAATAGATTAAGAACTCCTGCGTTGGTAATGCTTAATGAATCGATGGTTTTAGGTGGACGCGGTAGGGAGGGAATTAAGCCATTATCTGAAGTGAAAACCGAAAAGAAAAAGTTATTGAATATGTTTGCTCGAGCCGTTTTCTCTTCTACAGACCGTTCAGGTGACACACCTGAACACGGGCGAAAGTATTTCCAAAACCTGTGTGGATTGTTGGTCATGAAGTCGGGGAATGTTACGCTGAAATAGTGATGCTTTGCATTTTTTAACTTTCCTCTGAAGTCAGCTAGAGCGGAGGTCAGTTCGTCTTTCAGACATTTATTCAGCCCTTTTCTTTTAATAGTATGTCTAAGTCCTCTTACTTTACGCTTCGCTTGAAGGACCTCACGCGATATCCATGGGTTTTTCTTTTGTGGTTTGCAACATTTCATGGGAATGAAGTTTGTTGTGCAGTGTAGCATGATTGACTTAAATTGATGCCACAAATGCCACAAATATTGATCACTGATGTAGGTGGACAAGCAGACTACACCCTTCTGTGAGTCAAAATTGAGCCGGAGTCTGCTAGTTGGTGAGAGCAGCATTCCGGGCAAGTTGGTAATCCATTGCTCAAATGATATTGCGCAACAAAAAAACGAAACGGACGTGAGAGGACGACACACCAAGCGCAAACTTTAAACTAAGTTTATTGTACCACTGAAACCGATTTTATACATGTGAAGCAGTGTAGACCGCGCATGCGCTTACATGAAAATGAACTGTGCACTCATGTAACATAGTTACAAGTCATGTGATGCCGCATCCAAGAAACTTAGTTTTTTTTTTGTGAGAGCCAGAGAAGGGAAACTAACACACTTATCACCCAATTTTGCGATCATCTGCGCTTCACATATTTCACGGATGAGCTGCGTACTGCCACGGGAAACAATCGCGCATTGGTCCTCAAGAGGTTTGCAGCCATGATTGCGACAATGAATTGCCAAGAAACATCCGGAGCCATTTTTTTTTACCTTTTTGTCCTTGGCTGGATATCCTAGGGTGGTGCTAGTGTCTGTCGCGGAACGCATTTTAAGAGAAGCGCGTTCCAGCACGCAGAAGTCAGTTGCCGATGCCCCTGCCGGCATACGCCCTAAAGTAAGTGTTGGACCTTACATGCACGGGATATCCCATAACTTGAAAAAGCTGGCCCAAAGGGCAAATGTAAGAGTTGTTTTTTTGCCCCCAACAAGCTCGGCAGGCTTTGTAAGTTGACGGATCCAAATGCCGTTCCTTCCGATAAGTGCAGAAAGCATCACCGCAAAAAGTTCGTCCAGTGTGTCCACCGGGTAGCTTACAACCTCCCGCTTTCATGTGGGAAGCAATATATCGGACAAAGTGAAGGTTGCCTCAATGATCGGCTCCGCGAACGCAACAACAGTCAAAAATGGCTCCGGTGGTTTCTAAAGAACTAAGTTTCTTGGATGCGGCATCGCATGTCTTCTACATATGTTACATGAATGCGCAGTTCATTTTCATGTAAGCGCATGCGCGGTCTATACACTGCTTCACATGTATAAAATCGGTTTCAGTGGTACAATAAACTTTGTTGAAAGTTCGCGCTTGGTGTTTCGTCCTCTCACGTCCATCTCGTTTTTTGATGCGCAATATCATTTGAGTGCTAGTTGATGAGTAATATTTTAGGAGATACACGGCACAAATCAACGGACACAGCATGCCGTCTGCGTCCCTTCTCGATAAAGAAATGGTTGTCCCGGACAAATCTCTGCTCATGCCCTTTGGCTAACATGCGGTTCAAAGTTCATTTCGGGTTCACGCTTTGATGTTTCTTGTTTATTTTAGTGCAACCTTTTTTTTTTCAACCGTACGGCACTTTACTGACCATGATTGCTAGATTACGCTATCTTACCGATTAGCTCTTACTTAAATTACGTGCCTGATTGCGGCAGGGCACCTCGTTCTCCCCACAGCGCAGTTCGATGCTCTAACAATTAGGCCACAATCGCATTTATACGTCTATCTTGCCAACGCCAAATAGCTCTTTGAGATAAAAGCCGGGTGTGTCACACTTCGTAGGATGGACGCGCGAGATCAAATACGCGCACGCAAGTTTTCTTTATTCCAAAGACACAGTAATTGGGAAAAAAATAATTAAGGGGTTTTAAATAGCAAAACCACCATCTGATTATGTGGCACGCCGTAGTGGGGGACTCCGGACTAATTTGGACCACGTGGGGTTTCTTAAGTGACCTAAATCAAGTACACGGCTGCTTCCTGCATTTCGCCCCCATCCAAATGCGGCTGTCGTGGCCGGGATTTGATCCCGCGGCCTCGTGCTTAGCAGCCCAACAGCATAACCACTAAGCAACCACGGTGAGTCACAATGGAATTAAATGGGCAAATTTATAGCAAGACTTTACGAAAGCTTCGCGTGACATAGATTTCAAGACGTGCGTTGAATCTGCATAAGTTTTTCCGTAGAGAGTGTGCTTACAGCAATTACGCCTGTGTAGCGTCTATAGTTAAACTATTAATTTTTTTTCTTTTAAATAAACTCAGTTAAAAGATAGTGCTCGTCATGTCACATGTGTTCTTTATCCGCATCGGTTTCGCGCCATTGATTGACTGAATAGGGGAGGGGAGGGTACTCCTGAGGTTGTAAACAAGGCTGCGCATGGCGCTGAAGCTTCGTCACAGGAGTTCTATAGTTCCATATTTGCTCTTGCGATAGCTCCCCTGTCTTTCTTCCTATATTTATTTGGGGCGTGGGGGAGGCACGGCTTAATGAAATAAGTCGAGCATGGTGATCGCATGACCACACAAGTAAGCTTTTTTTAAATGTTCTTTCCTCTGTCATAAAAAAAAGAAAATATGCGTTAGCTCATATATCTGGAAATTTATGCGAGATGCACTGGCAAGAATGGAACACCGATGTACGATTACACCATTGCTACGGATCAACACAGCTAAGCTGCGTTTGTGACTACTTTTGTGGCTGCTTTCGCAAAAAGACGCATAGTTTCATTTGGTCTTCGGTGCGCCTCTCTCTACAAGGGCAAACATAAGTGGAGTTTTTTCGTTTCGTTTTCTGTGTCGTTTGTTGTTTTTTTGTTCGGAGAGAGTAAAGAGCATATTTATTGAATAAGTGAGAATTATACTCTTTATACATGGTCGAAAAGCCTCCGGGAAATGCAATCACGAAATTTTCATTTAATTTTCGTTTGCTTTCTGTTTACTGTCTGTGTGTTTGCGGCCCAGCGAAAAGCATTCACCGCCATGTACAAATGCGTATCCTGTCGCCCATCGTGCGTCCCTCCCGATGCGGGAGTATACGTCTGGACAGCAAGTGCGAAAAGCCCATGTTACGCGGAACGTGTTTGTGAGACACCGAATGCTGAAATTTTTGCGGGCGGACGTGCTTATTCTTGAACCCAGGTGCTGTTCTTGTGCTTGTGTGCATTAAGGTGCATGATTGTGCTTGTGTACGTGCTTAATTCTTGCCGCTGCCTCAGCGATGAGAATGCAGCCTTTCTGCAACGAACAAAGAAGAAAGCCATAGCTGGTGCTTAATTAGCCTCGAGCAGTCTTGTGAAATGAAAGAAGCTGCTTTTGTTTGCAAAGAGCATTCAGGATCTGTGATTGTCTTGAAGAAAACATGCATTCCATACATTTCTTAATCAGAACCGGAAATACTGGTAATGCCCTTGGGCACAAAGTGCTGCTGCTTCTCGCGCTTCAAGACTTCCTTGAAAGATTGCTTGATGCGAGACTCACGATAATCCTTTCACGAGGATAAAACCGGCGTTATTGCAGCGCGAAGGAGAGGATCAATGTTTTAGCTGCAATCGGAACCCATGACGTGAACAGAGATCTTATGATTTTCGTGTCCTAGTAGGAGATTGAACATCATAACAATTTTACATAAGTTTCGATATCTAATGAATATGTGAATAATGTATACATTTAGCAAGACAGATTAACTGGACACCGAAAACGGAGTAGCAAAGGCGAAATACTAATGACGCTGGCTCATGTGTGAACAGCAGGAGAGAGAAGTGTATGTGGTATAATTAAGAAAAACTTAACTGCGGCAGTTGCAACGTGCTTGATCAAAACGTGTGACAGAGCCAACCACAGCAAGTTGCACGGTCCTTGTACTAAGCTATAGAGAAAACAAAGAAGTAACAAATAAAAAATGTAAGTTTCTTGATTGATTAATATCGTTTAGTGTCCATAAGCTGAGATGCCCTGGCGGAGAGCTGTGTATTAGTTCATTCTATCTTCTCCATTCATGTTTATTATGCACCGAAAGTATAGTACACTAGAGTTTTAATGCGATTACCATTCTTGGCGTACTTAACCTGCTTTATGGTATCCGTGTGCGGATCTAACCGTTTTTCTTTCGTGCCAACTTGAGTTTATGGCTATCATCTCACTCCCTTCGATTCTGCCGCAGTGCATAGCAGCAGACTAGAGCGAACCAGTTCCGGTCAACCTCTCTGCCTTTCCTGTAAACAAGAGCTCTCTCTCTCTCTGAGGGACTATGGATGCGCCACTGGGTATGCACCGCTGAGTGTATCCAACTGTGTTTTTACCGCTGCTGAACGACCCTCTTTGATGCCAACTTGGGTCAATGTGTATGTGCCACTGGTCATGTGCAGCTTTTCATAATAATCATCATAACATAGTATAAAACATATCATCTCCAAATACGCACTCATCATATAATAGACTGTTGATCGAATAAATGTGGCCAATCATCTACAAAGGATGGATGCGCAGGCAATTTTATTGCATTCCGAAGCCTGTGCGATATAGACTTTGTGGCCAGCGCCAAGGCCAGGAATCGAACTCGCGACCTCGTAATCCGCAAACGAATGCCATAGACTCTGAACCACCCTGGCTGGTATAATCCGAGATTGACGCGACCTTGTTAAAAGTTGTCTTTTCCTTCGTGTTTTGATTTTTATTTCTTCCTTTTTTTTGCATTTGGAAGGGCGCCTATATTTGTATACCTTTCAGAATATATGGAAAGTCAGGCTAGTTTGGTTGGTTCGTGTTTTACTACCGCGAAACCTAGAGTGCTCAGACGGCGAGACACCAAACTGTCGCTTGCGTGTGTCGTCGCCGTGTTTCGTCGTCCTATGCGGCACTCCTGTTTCCCGACGTTAATGCATTTTTTTCGCAAGAAGAAAATGAAAAGTCGTGAGCTTTGCATGGCGACAGTCTAGCATGCTACTATAGATGAAGTTGATTATAAATACAATGATACACACAGGGCGTACGGCAAAAACATAACGCACAGAAAACACACGATACAAAATTAAAGTACCTAAAGTACCTATTAAGATATCCAGACCAGTGTCTCACAAGGTTGTTTCAATTAGTTTACAGAAAAGATACCAAACCACAATGTGCATGAACATCGGCTTCGTCTACAAAAATTGCAAGCTTTCTATTATTGAAGAAAGCTTATGAGCAAGCAAAAGACATTACTTGATACAAATTTTCTGCCATAAGACCAGCAACAGAGACTTGAAGTCCTCTGAAATTGCCTGATCTAGAATACACTGGCGCCGCACCTGATTTTCCAGTCGTCATTTCTGGTCTTTTTCTCACTCCACACTTTCAAATCCTGCGCTGTTCTCCTCTATTGCTCTATTTGAGCGAATCAGCATCGGAAAAAGAAATTGGGATTACCTTTCTCATTTTTCTCTTCTGGTGTTGTCTGTTGCTGTTTGAATTCAAGACGTTCTAGCAGCTTTTCTTTTTCTTGTTTCTGTCGCAATAAACAGAAAAACTCTAATGGTTCCGATCTACTTGCAAAAGCGTAGACACACAGAAAACTTCAGTTCTTCAGAAATCAAAATCATTACGAAATAAATGAATTCAGTTCACCTATTCATTGCTTCCAGGCGAGATAGTATAGCCTCGTAGTACCCAAGCTAGCACTGTTATGCTGAACTAACCAAAGGCTCACGTTTTTATCTTTCGTTATGTGACACAAGTGTTGAATGGACGAAGCTCCACAGAGAGATGTTTGGCGACATTGACAGAACGTGACAATTTCCGAGAGAACATGGATTATTTTTCCTTATTTTTTAGTTGTTTGTTGAAAAAACTCATCGAGGGGAACGAGTAAAGAAATCAAAACCTAACAATGTGGATCATTTATTATAAGGCGGATATATTTCATGTGACCTTATTTTGCGTCTATTTCTGCTCCTAAATATTGCCATGTGCCTTTATGTGACCTGTCTTCGTCCTTTATCTCTTTAGCATACCTACGTGAGCTGACTACATGTTCCGGTGCGTGTTATGAGGAGTTTATTGTGAGTTGTTTTTCGTGCACTTATGTGACCTCACTTCACGGCTACGTTTTATCTCACTTTTTCATTGCTGTGACATTTCTGTGTTGAGCGCCATATTTCCCCTTGATATTTAGAATGCGCTCATTCTGTGAAATATGAGTTTCCGGCGTCGTGTGAAGGCACCGACATCTCCTAAATATTGCGTATTAAAAAAAGTTTGTGGTGAAAGTATGTCAGCGCGACTTATTTGGATGTGCGCGGATTTTGCCGACGTCAATACCTTCACCGCGCTTTCGATTGGGTTTTCAAAGTGGACATTGGAAACGAAGTACTATTTAGGCACATGGTTATGACGTGCGCATAAGATGATAAATCACGTTTCATCTGAATTACGGCAGGTGCTAGAGCTTGTAGTAGTTAGTATGTTTGCAAGAAACGCCCGGTGTCTCAAGATACTTTTTTGAATAGCATAACTACGACGCAATACGTGCTGCTTTAGCTGAAGCAGAATAATTGTATTTCTCTTCAAGAAACGAACACTAAGGGTGACATAAAAGGAGGTAATATTATACCTTTTCTACAGGAAGTGGTCAAGCGATGGTTATGCTGCATACAACAGTCAATTCACTTTGGTCTGCTATCACGTATTACGGTCTTTCTCAGTAGCGCTCTTAAAGAATACTGTACAGAGACAATCTTATCCAGTCAAGTAAGAAAGCACATCTGTATTCTGAAGAGCTATGAAATATCCAATTGGGTTCATATAAGAAACACTCAATCGCTATTTAGCGTACGTGCTGTTCAGCCCCCGGACCTTTCACAACACGTGGTACTCTTTTTCTCAGTTCCTACAGTGAGGGACATTTATGAGAGTATGCAAAGGGAGTTCACACTTTGGTGCTGTATTATAGTTCATATAGAAGGATGATGAATCAGAAAAATTTAATGTGATCCATTGTAAGCAGCATTTAAACTGGCGAAGATAGTCCGGGGCGTCTTCTAATGTAGCATGTCGAGCTTTATGGAGAAAGCAACGACCGGACAACCTTTCGGTGTTCGCCATGCATAGTTTGGGCACGACGATGGAGACGCTGGCTTGGCCTGGATTAGAGGCCCGTGAGACGTTCGCCAACACTAGGCTAGGAGAAGGAGCTTGACGGGGAGGATGTTCTCAGGTGGGAGCCTGCAGCGACTTTGGCCCAGGAATTCGAGAGGCCGTTCATTCCGCGCCCTGGACCTAGTGTCCGTCCCGTCATGTCAGCCATGATCACCGTGTCCCTCCGGATCCTCTCTCGTGCCCTTAAGCCTGCTTCTTCTTTCTCGCTCAGTTGGGCACGTGCATCTGGCATCGATGTGCACGTCGTCGTCATCATCCCTTTGTTCATATGACCAACATTAAGACACATAACCACATGTATCAACTCCGTGCTCATCATGACACTGACTGTGCCGTTGGTTTGATGAAGAGCGAAGCTCGTTGTAAACTGGTGTAATCGGTGGTGCATAAATAGAGTGAACAAAAAATACAAATATGGCTTGAGCCATCGTATATATATATAAACAAAACAGGCTAATATTCACGACGGGTAAGAGTTTTGGTCATTTCAATAATGTTAGTGAAAAAACGCGAAAACTACGTCATTTCAAGAAAGAAGTGTTTCCGTGTGAAAGGGTACACGAAATCAGTAAAAAGACAAATTCAATGACATAGATGACAATCAGGTCAATGAGTGGAATAACTGAATAGTCCTTGGACGCCTTGGCCAGGGTCTACAATGACGCGGCTATGGGTTTTGAACTGAAGGTGGAGAAGTAGATCTAGCTTCACCTGCTTGAGACAGGAGTGCAGGTGTTGAAAACTACCTTAGTGTTGTCAAGGCAGGTATTATTACGAAAAAAAATCTCTGTGACACGTGCTTTGCAAACAATCGCTGTGCTCCATTTTACTCTAGGCTTATGGGAACCAAGACTAAAGTGTAAAATTGTTCTTGAACACGTACCTATAGTTTACACTATATTATTTATGATGGGGGTGAGTAAGCATAGACAAGAAGCTCCAAAGAGTCACCAAAGAGGCAGTTTTGTTCATAAAAAAAAGTTTCAGTTCCGCCTTACAGGCGTAGCATTTACACCGATCGCGAAGTTGCAGGTAACTACAAGAAGTAACGTTCGTAGTTTCACCAGTCACGTAAATTGCACTAAACATTCTCTTACAAATTAAATTAACAAGCATGGTGCCACACGCGCACCGGTAAACAGGAGCAGATCTAACTCGATGACCACAAACACTCGATGTCGTAACGTTGGCGTGACAAAGAGCGTAGGCAGAAGGCAGCGAACATTTCGTGCTGCATTTCGTTTCACTTGAGATTCGAGACTTCAAATAAAGTGACCTCCGACACTAAGTGTGCCGGGAGACAGCGCACATAAATTCACGAACCATCTTGGCTCGGCCAAGCTCTGCAGTTGCCGCAGATTACTCTCCAAAATAGGACACGGGCCCCGTATGCACCCAGCCACGTGGACCACGTATGCGCCCAGCCATGTATGCGCCCCGCCACGTATTCGCGGTGACGGCTAGGCTGCTGAAAGAGACCCATGCTCATCTTACCTACCCCCCCCCCCCCCCTGCTCCCGGGCGTGCTTGGTCACATGACTTCCAACATCGGGCCCGCAGCGAGACAGCGCTCATCCAGCCACCACCCTCCTTGGCTCCCCATCGCACGCTTTCTCTCGCGCCCACGACATACGATGCGCGGGGCACAATAGGGTGTCATCGCACTTGGATTTGATACGAAACATGGCGGCGACGTTGACAACGACGGCGAAAGTTCACACATGCTGTCCAAATTGCTATCGCGATACAATGCTGTGCGCGGGCCTATGCGCTTGTGTGCGTGTGTGTATCTGTGTGTTCGCATGCGTGTCGCCAATCATACGCTCATCAAAACTCCATATGCAGTAACTCCTTTTATTTAATTTTAGTTCAGTTTTATTTGTTTTGTTTAAAATGCTGTTGCTTGTGTGTATGAAAGTATAAAACGTATACCACGCATTTCTGCGGACGAATGTACCTGTTTAATAAGAATAAACGACTCAAGAAAAGTTACATTTTTGGTGACCAAGCTTGAAACCAGTGGGTGACGTCACAATTTGCGGCACATTTGCAAAATTATTTAGTGCATTTTATAATTAACTTTATAATTAAAGGCCTTACGGAGTGCTACTTGTTGTACAGCAAGCAGGAAGTGAATTGCTATGTTAATTAACATTTCCCCATACTGCATATTTTCAAACCGCGAAAGGATGTTAACTGGAACAACGATGCATATTTTTGCACCTTCTGAGCACTTTCTTTTCTTTTTTTTGGAGGGGGGGGGGTAGGGGGGTAGAGCCTGCAGTGCATAAGGTTTCTGGTACCTAGCTGGCCTGTTGGTTTTGGCACACTTGAATTCTGCAGTAGCCACTACTGTCATGAACTAGCAATTCACTTGTAAAATGTGGTTAAAATGATTGCATTGGGGATTATGTCCCCAATTCTAACGTTCACCGCTACGAGGTTTTCTTATAAAAAATTATAATTTAGTCTTGAATCCAATATTTGAAATTTTCTAAGGCAATCACAGAGAAGCAAGCTATATAATGCTCTATTCTAGGACCTAGTTAGTGAATGCTTAAAATTATGACTACTCGACCTATACAACCGATGCTAGCATACCTTTGAACGCTACCGGAGGATGCATGACTAAGCTAAGCTGTGCAGTGTCTGTATAAGCAAACAAGTCCAAAAGTATCACAAAAATCGGGTCAAGCAATCTTGTTTATCACTGATACAGTCAAGCATAGATTCCGGCGTTTTCCCGCACGCGCAGTCTTGCTTCAAAAATCCATATTTCAGCGTCTCCGGGATGGAATACATCGGCACTTTCTTTAGAACTCAGGCCAAGTATTTAGCGCGCTGTCTCCATAGCGACGGACTAAGCACGAGGATGACCTGTGTCGTGTTCCCAAAAGCATAACAAGCTGTGACGCCGTCAACGCGAGGTGTTGCATCGGACGTCGCTTCTGGTCCGAACCCGTAGGATCAGCGTCGGAGCGCGTCAAGCGGCTTGTGCACTTGCAGCAAAAACAGGGTGCTCCCCTATATTTAGCCGATGTAAACAATGCGCTCACCCCACTAGAGTAACGAACGTGTGCGTTGCTACATTTGGATTGATTATAGCATTTTTGGGGACCAGGTTTTAACACACACTACCCCAAATATAAATTTTAAACTATCATGTGTATGAAGATATCTTTGATATACATGTGCGAGGAGAACATAATGTATGTCAAATGCCTATTCAATGTGAATCGCATATCAAGCACACGTTCGAAAACGAAAAGAAAATAGAGTTGAATGGTCAAATTTCCAGGCAGTATTCGAGCATGCCGACTTTGACATATGTATCACAAGAAGGTGTTAGTGCTGGTGTTGTATTCTTAACGGGCTTTGTGCGTTTGGAACCAGCCAAACCTGGTACCGAACACAACAATAGGGAAGGCGGCCAGCCGACAACAAACAATCTTTACGAATCAAAAGCTTTGTGAATTGGGCCCCTCAATGCTGCGAGCATTTCCCCATTGATATTGAATCAGCCGCTTTCTGCAGTGACATGGCATAACTCCGGCGGCTGCACAATAATTCACTGTTGCAAATGCTTGCGTAAATACTTTGACAGTCGGAGTAAAAGGTTTAGATGAGCGCAATCTGAAAAACAAATCTTCATATTTCTGTTGCCTCGGAATGCTGCCTCGTATTCAGATTTCCAGCATGTACTAATATCTATGCGAATAACATAGTGTTCCACGGTTTGAGTGGCTACGGTCACAAACAGCATAAAAATTCCATGTTCTCTGAAATATTGCTGTCTGTTAGCTTTTCACGACAGTTGTACGTATGTCACTATGTATTTAAAAATTTATTTGTTAAAATTTATGTGAACTCAACAGCGCGCTTCTTTTTGGGTAAAGCGGACCTAGCCTGCACCTTGCCGTCTGTCATTCTTTCCTTATACGCATCCTGAGTACGCAGCGAGCCATTAATATGTGTGCGAGCAATACGCATCTCATTTGCATGCAACCTATCTATTTTGGCTCAGCACGAAAGTTCTGCAGTGATGTACTCGGTAATATTCTCAGATAGGTTTGCAGGATGGAAAGATTTGTGCTCTCCTAATCAACCACCGAGTGCAGTTTATATTCATCCTAAAGATTGAATGTTAGTTTGAATGCTTCCATTTGCATAATATTTTTTTACACATAGAGTACGTTACAAAGCTGACAGGGCAGTACTTTCTTCAATCTTGTTTGCTTGTTTTTTTTTTTTACTCTGCTATTTATTCGTCAACCATTTTAAAACAGTCACGGGAAGGTTAGAGCATTCATAAAACGGTCTACCCATCGCTAAATCGAATGCTCAAATTCCGGCTTCATGAGAAGCGGGTTAGGAGTTCTTACGAGTAATAAACGTGAGGATTTCAGCAGTTATTTCGAGGAAAACACTAACAACGTAAACAGTGCTTTGAAAATTGCCAACATTTTTTTTTTGTAATAAAAAACTGAGTAATCCGCTTTTAATGGGAAAGAGGCTGCGTTTCTTTTTCGTTTTTTTTTTATTTGGAGCGGGAATTAGAAGTTCGGCAAAATCTTTTTTATATGGCTACAAATATGCAATAACTGGGAAAACTCATTGAAACTAAAGGATCTAACAGCTCTCGAACCATAATTGTCAAATTATTGCTCTGCTGTCTGTGTCAGATTTAAAGGAAAATAACCGAAAATATTATTGCGTTGGAATAGGTTCCTTTTCCATTCTATATCAAACCAATTTGCACTAAACCCAGCTGCTCTCGCTTTGCAGGTTGGTTGTATAAAGCAGGGGGATTTTAATTCTCGTGTGGAAATAAAAAAAAGGAATAACAGGTACGCTCGATCTCGTTTCTGTCTGAAAGTTTTCTTTACAAAATAAAGTGAGATGAATGACTGGAATTTCGGGAGGATGTCTAAGCTATGATTTTTGAACGCAGCGCGTCGAGTCCGAAGTGCGCGAGCGTTGTTGTACTCACTATTATAATGTTGTCATGACGGGAGTTGGAGGCCACAGCAATGCTAGTGTGTCTACCTGAAGTTTCGGCTGCCCCTTCACGGGTCGCCTGAGACTGCCCTCAGCAAAGCTAGAGCGTCGTGCTGTTTTCAGCATTGTCCTTGTCATTGTTGTTATCATCACGACATTGTGGGTAATCGTAATAGGGCCAGTAATGTGGAAAGTTGGGCGAGTTGGTGATTAATCATCATACCGTGGTGGTGAAGCCGCGCACTGACAAGGACAACGCGAAGACACACAAGAAAACACGACACTGGCTGCACTCGCAACTACTTCATTTCAGAAGAAAGACTTCTTATTTACATACCTGCGCAACCTCACACGTCAAAGATAAGCAAGGCAAGATTAAAAGAACTGTCAAATTCATTTGTCCGCACATACTGGGGCCTCAAAGATAGGCAACTTATCTATCATGGTGTGCAATCCTAACCAGTTTGTTGCACCCCTAAGAAAAGTTTTTTATTACACATTTTTTTCTCTTCTTTCTTTTTCCTAGTGTTCTTCCAAAAGGGCAACCTCTCGATGGCACAGGAGAACAGATCGATGACTGATACAACCCTCTCTTCTCTTGTAAATGTGAAAAACTTCGATTATTTCGCTGGTCAGCCGATGCGTATGGTGCCATAGAACTGTAGTGTCACTGTAAAGTGGCCAGCACCCATGTTGAGAGCATTGCCCTTTAATGTGGCAATGAATGTTTCCCTCCATTTACCTTTTGTGTTCCAAAAGTCTTGTGTTTACACAGCGACTCATTTGGCCAATGTATATTTTTCCACAAGATATGGGCAAACAGTATACAACGGACGATCTTTACTTGACAAATTCTTTCCTGCGCTTTACTGTGCACCTATCCCCGATTATTATATTTTTGTCGAAACTTTATGATTCAGTGCGGCACATATTTTACCGAGTTTGTTAGGTGCTGTAAAAACTAGTTGCAGACCATATGTGCTACCTACGTTTATTAGGTTATGCGCGATCTTGTATGCATATCGTATTGATACAAGTTTTCTGCTGTCATTCTCTTTTCTATTACGCTATTTCTGACAGTCATTGCGCACGCAACGAATCAACTTGTAGGCTGATCTACAGAGCACAAGTTTTTCGTATCCTGCATTCTTTAGCCTGATAACTTGTTGGTTGAAACTTTCCTTTATTTTTTCCGAGCAAGACTTAGTGAACGCTGCCCACAGGCATGAAAAAGCTATGCCACTTTTTACAACTTATGAGTCTAAATAAGGGCTTTTCTGATCATGGATTGTATGACCAGCAAACGTGGTCCGGTGTGTTAATTACGCCGCATCTAAAAAGTGTAGCTTTCCATGCAGTCCATGGTTGTTGTCCTTGAACACTTTCAAAACCTCTTCGACTCTTATGCCCAAAACACCATGTTCGACTACAGCCAAAATATCATCTACAAAACGGAACACCCTTACTACACGGCCGTTAAGGTTTGAGTTAATTGCTTTGTCAGTGTTACCTGGAAACATTGTGCTAAGTACCGGAGCTGCTTTCTAGCCTATACATGTACCGGACTTTTGTGTGTACATAAAATTATTCCACAGTAGAAAGGTGGACTCAAGGCAGAAGGTTAATAGTCCAAGAAAGGTATTAACTGATATGCCACATTTGTTGACGAATTTCATCTCATCGTTGCCTTCCGTTATATAATGCCTGACACTCGATAATAAGGGACCGTGCGGAATGTTGTAATGCAGATCCTGTACATATATGCTGAGGACATCGCATCTTCCAGGGTTAGACGTACTTAATTACGATACTAACATTTCAAAGTTTGGGAAAACTAACGGATCAGAAACAACCAGGGCCTTTAGTTCAGTTAAGTTTCAGTTTATTGATGCGATTGAAATTTTCTACAGAAAAAGTAACTCTAGGAGGTCCCATAGTCAAAGACTGGGAGGAACCTCCAACAATAAATACATTGAAAAAGTACACTTAATGCCGTTAATAGCAGTAGCAATACTATGAAACAAAAAGTATTAACAAAAAAAGATAGTGAAGTCATGGTAGTAACAATAAAGTATAAACACAAAAGGAAGATCCTGGGTATGATATTCCACATTGACAAGAGTAAAATAAACAAAACAATCACTTCCCCAACAAGTGGTGACGAAGTTTCCTGTTAAATAAATGAATGGAAGGGGATTATTTAAAGGAGGGCGGTAGTGAATTCCATATTGACATTGCCGCAAAGTTCGCAGTGAATTTGCCGTAGTTAGTCCTTAGTTTCGGTAGCAGGTAGTTATTATGATGTGAAAATCGAGTGCTAGTGGAATGTGGGGTTTGGTCTTTTGTTATCAACGAAATTGGTAATTCTCCTCGACAAATTTCATACGTCAGGATACCAAGAGAACATTTATTTAAATGCACTACTGACAAAATAATATATGTGCTGAGTAATGGCAAGGCACTACAGGAAAAATGGCTTTTGGCTTTAAGTGATTGTTCTCAAAGCTTAGTTTTATGTGTGTGCTGCAGGGACACCAAGTGAATTGCGTAGGTATTGCCCCAGGAAGAAATGCAATAAGGGATGCGGCTGTGAAGAAAAGCGTAGTAGAGGGAAATTAATATATGTACAGCAAAATAGGGGCAGACTTTGATTCAAGGTGGTTTGAAGATACGAAGAAACAATTGACTGCCATGAGTCCATTTTTGATACTATGGTGGTTAACGGAACGCCAGCCTTGTGTGTCTTGGCCAAGAAAAACAATTCGAGGTGCAGGTTGCACGAGCGCTTAACTTCTGAAGCAAGTCGCTCAAAATTGTTGCTTGCCAGTAATGTGACTGCTTTATCCCAGACCTTTCTAGGCTTAACGTTGACACTCACGAATGTTTTTTTTTTTGTTTTACCACTGTCATCACCTTTTTTTTAGAAGAGACCTTCAGGCACGACTACAAAACAACCTTCCTTATCAGAAGTAAGAAACCGTAAATCATTCCTCCCGCCAAAGTTCATCAAATTCCTTACATGTTGCTCTGTTTTGTCCAAGGTCAACGTCCTGGACTAAATATGAATAAATATGAAGTGCGCTCTGAAATAAAGTAGTTGCGAGTGCAGCGTGTGTCGTGTTTTCTTGTGTGTCTTCGCGTTGTCTTTGTCAGTGCGCTCCTCCACCAACAAGGTATGATGAGTAATAAGGCCAGATGTCGGTGATTTGGGACGAACATAAATTATTTTCATTTGAATTTCTCACGTATTTTTTCCTGTGATAGCAACCAATCTTTCGTACTTCTACTAATACTACTACTGCTACTAATAATATCATAATACTTCCGCAGCTGCTAGCTCGTACTAGTAGTAGCATAGTAGTAGAATCATCGGAAGGAAAGCTGTAAGAATTAATTCCGTCCAGCCGGAGGGAACAGAAGATGAAATAATCCATATGCAGGAGGCCTAGTTTCGTGTTTTCACTAGGTCATGAAGCGCTTTTTCTGAAGCCTCTTGTGCATATGTTTAATAAGGAGAAAAAAAACAGTAGAAGAGGAGGCAGAGAAGTAACGCAAATTTGTGCGAATAAATGTGGCAGCAAACAACCGTAATTGACCTCATGCATGCTAAAATTCACCGCAGTACCGTTTAGTAGCAAAGATGGAGGCTCCGCCATGAAACCCACTGTCTGCGCCTTGTTAGCGCAGTGATGTTAACGTGCACCTGGAGCAGCGTTCGATGAGCTAGATCACGTACGTCAGCACCACCATCTGCAAGAGAGAAATGAACTTGCTGTTGCAAGTCGTTTCCATAACAATTTTATTCATGGAAAGTTTACTTTTATTTCTGTTCTCTTCACGGCAAGCTCAACGGCAAGTGCTATTGAGTCAGACTATCTGTTACGGCGCTCGCTATTATGTGTTGTTGCCCAGTTCAAGGTGACGCAGTTGTATTGTGATGATAGCAGCCAGAATCAGGTGCAGGTTCAATAGAAAATTCAGAGCCATTACACTCTGTGAAGGTGAATGACCAGCGGAGCTGTATATAACGATAAATAAAATGAGACATCAATACAGCATTGCACAAGTATGCACTTCTTATATTTATTTGTATTGCCGTTTTCTCGTGACCTCATTAATTTTTTGCTTTATGGTCGCTATGATAGACGGTCATGGGCTCTGTGACGACCCTAGAGATCTTAGCGACCGTTAGGTCTATGCCCGACCAACCGCGCATCGTAGAGACGCTGGTCCTGGCGTAACGTTGAAGGCCGAACCTTCCAAAGAGAAACGACAAGAACCACTTTCCGTCGGGACGAGATACATCGACGTTAAGGTCACTAACAAACAATGGCATTGGGGTCTACCGGCATGATCCACCCAAATGTGTCGTTCCTCAATTCTTTAAGGTGCCTCTTTCGCATTCCGGGATAACCTTGTACGGTGGTGACAACGATTCCGTCCGCAGTCTGTACGGTGACCGCACTAGCTTGAACCACCAGAAACTGCCTTCATCAGCAGCTCAGTCCAGTCTTTCTACCTAGGGTGAAGGTGAAGGTAGGCAACTCGATGGGCACCCAATCGGCCATGGCCTTCATACCCCGTCTACGAGCAGCATGAGCGAAGGGCTTGGTTTTGGTCTGAGCTAGATGGTCAAGTACTTGCTTTCAGAACAGAACGGCCAGTATGTGTCACATCAAATTTAACCCAAATGTGCACTGTATCGCGCACGTCCGTTAATCCTTTACCACGCCGGCCGTCTTCATACGAAAGACAGTTTCCACACAACAGCACCGTTAACCACTCCACCTGTCGTTATAATATATAGTGCTACGGATGGGTGAATTAAAGTCGGAGCAAGGCAGACCGACCACATTTACGGTAAAAAATGTTCATTGCTTGTCAGAAATCATGAGCAATTTTGCTCTGTAAAGGCGGATGACCAGAAAAGCAGTTTGACACACGACACAGAGGTGACATGGAATTTTGAACAAAGGTGCGAACACATTTATTGTCCTGATCGGTGGTCGTCGTGACGATAGGTACGCACACACATTCCTTCATCACCTCTGTTATTAAATGCGTAAGCATTTCTATACCTACCCAAGACGAATTCATCCTTCAGGTAAGACAATGAATGGCTCATTACTCATTAAACAATGACTCATACCCCCGTAAGCAAGCAAAAGAATATAACTACCTCAGAGTCCACTGATCTCAAAAATGGTGCCTCTTGAGAACTAATCGTTCATAATGGTAAAGGTGGAAAAAAATTGCGGACGGGGTCAAATCACACAGGAAGAGCGCTCTCAGAACGCGCCATCTACTCTCTGAACCAGCGCTCGTCCTGAGCTCTTTCAACACGTCCGTCGTTTTTTTTTTTTTTCGCGCTGTTACCATTATGAAAGCTCAGGAACTTGCCCACCTTTCCACTTTAAGAACCATTATCATCAACCTATATTATGTCCACTGCTGCACGAAGTGATCTGCGATTTTGAATTACCCTGTCCTGCGCCAACCAATTCCTACTAGCGCGTGTGAATTTCCTGATTTTGTCGGCCCACCGAGTCTTCTGCCATCCACAACTGCGTTGATGCCGCGGCCGACTGCCTAATGGCCACCAGCGGACCATTAAGATTACGGAATGGGTGCCACGAGAACTTGGTACCCATTCTGTAACCCTAAGGGTCCACTGGTTATCTAACGTACGCATTAAATCACTTCCCGAGGTCCATTTTTTCCTCTTCATGTCAATTACAACATCGACTATCCGCGTTTGCTCTCTGATCTAAACCCTTCTCTACCTTTCTCTTAACGTTACGGCTAACATTCTTCATTCGATCGCTCTTTGCGCGGTCCTTAACCTGTTTTCGAGTTCGTTTGTCAGTCTCAAAGTTTCTGCCCCATATGTTAACAGAATTATAATACACTGATTGTACATTTCTATTTTCAATGACAATGGTAAGCATCCAATCAAGATCTGACAATGTCTGCCTTGTGCGTTCCAACCCATTTTTATTCTACTGTAAATTTTCTTCGCGTGTTCACGGTCCCTTGTCAATAATTGACCTAGGTAAACGTACTCCTTCACAAAATTAGAGGCTGATTGGCCATCCTGAGCGCTTCTTCTCTTGCTCGGCTCTTGATCAATATCTTTCTCTTCTGCATATTACTCATCTACTCCACTCTTACACTCTCTCTGTCAAGGTCCTCGATCATTTTTTGTAACTCGTCCTCAGTGTTGCTGAACAAGACAATGTCATCTGTAATTCAAAGATTGCTGAGATATTCGCCGTTGATCTTCACTCCTAAGCCTTCCCAGTTTAATAGCCTGAATTCTTCTTCCAAGCACGCAGTAAATAGCATTCAAGAGATGGTGTCTCCATGTCTGACCACTTTCTTCATAATTATCTTCCTGCTCTTCTTGTGCAAAATTAAAGTAGCTGCGGAGTCTCTGTAGATATTTTCCAATATATATACGTAAGCGGCCTGTAATCCTTGATTACGTAAGGCCTCTATGCCTGCTAATATATCTACCGAATCAAATGCGTTTTCGTAATATATTAAAGCCGCATAGAAAGGCTGATCATACTCTGCAAATTTCTCGATTGCCCGATTGATGACATGGATGTGATCCGTTGTAGAATATCCCTTCGTGAAAGCCAGCCTGTTTCCTGTTTCCTTGGTTGACTAAAGTCCAGTGCTGCCGTTATTCTATTGTAGATTATCTTGCTGAATATTTTATATAATACTGAAAGTAAGCTATTCAGCCTGTAATCTTTAATTGCTATAATGTCTCCACTTTTGTGGATTAGTATAATGTTGGAATTCTTCCAGTTCTCTGGGACTCTTGAAGTCGATATACCGTTCGTATAAAGGGCCGCCAGTTCTTCCAGCATTACGTCTCCTCCATCTATGAATAAATTGACTTTGTTACGTCTCAACATCATAACGGCGTTGAATGGAATTTATTGGTAGGAAAGACAGAGAGGTCGACCTGAGCTAGTGCGCTCTAGTCTACTACTCTGCATTGGGAAGAGGGAATGGGAGTGAAAGCATTGAGATGGATGATGATGATAATAGAATTGGTGAGTGCTTATGTACATGAGACAGTTGTCTCGCTAGAGCCGCTCGTCGAGCTTGGTTCCCTGCAGAAACTTCAACAATACTTTTGTTGCACGCACAACAGCGTTAATTAAACATTTGCCTCATGTCAAACCACCGCACCTCCTGTCCAGACGACCACGGAGCATGGACACTGGCGCTTTAAAGGTGCTCACGCCACTATTACCTAGAAACCTGAGCAAAGAATGAACAGGAGGGGGAAGACGACGAAGAACTGCAAGGCGCAGTTAATTAGACGAGTAAAATCACCACCCACCCCTCGTAACATATCCAGCCGTCAAGACAGCGTGTAAACCAGCTGTTCCAGGGTTCCACGAAAAGCCCTCAGCCCGTCCTTCACATGGCAGCCTGACCGTAGACAACCGGGGGGGGGGGGGGGGGGCAGCGATGAACGAACTGGGCGGACATGGTAGATTCCATGCCCTTAACGCCACCCTAAACGCAACCACTGTTATATCATCCTTTCCTGCCGCTCTTCACCATTTCATCTCTTGCAGGGCTCTTCCAGCTTCATCGCATGTTGTGTAAGGAGCTTATGTAATCTGTTCATTACTGCTTCGAATGGAGGTATTGTGACTACTTTGGCTACTGTACAGGTCAGCATAAAATTCCTAAGCTGATTTTACTTTACCTTCCAGATTACTGATGATATTAGTCTTCTTATATTTCAGTACATACATCTCGGTCTTTCCTATTCCAAGTTTGCTTCTCACTGATTTCATGCTGCGTCTATTTTTTACTGCTTCCTCAGTCTCTCTCACGGTATATTTTCGAATATCCCTTATTTTCTCCTTGTGGATCACTTTTGACAGTAACGCGAATTCTATCTGATTTCTTGAGTTGGGCACTTTCATTCTTTGTCGTTGCTTAATTAGGTTATTTGTTACTTGGGAGAGCTTACCTACTGGTTACTTTGGTGCCTTACCTCCCACTTCAATTGCTGCTTGTTAAGTCAGCTTAGTTACGGCTTCATTCATTACCTCTATGTCATCTTCTTCTCTCTGTTCTAAGGCTGCATATTTGTTTGCAAGTAGCAGCCTGAATTGGTCTGCTTTTACCCTTACTGCGTCTAGGTTGGTCTGTTTCTTCCTCACCACTTTTACTCTTTCTCTCTTCAAATTGAGGTGAATCCTACACCTCACTAACTTACGATCACTGCACGTTACCTTACCATGCACTTCTATATCGTACACTATGATGGTATCGGCGGAAACTATGAAATCTGTTTCATTTCGTGTTTCACCATTAGGGCTTTTCCAAGTCCATTTTCTGTTGCTACGTTTCCTGAAAATGAGGTTCATTATTCGGCGCTTATTCTTTTCCACAAATTCTACCAACATCTCTCCTCTAGTCTTCCTAGAATAGACACCGTAATTACCAATTGCTTGTTCACCAGACTTCCTTTCTCCCACTTTTGCATTGAAGACGCCCATTACTACAGTATGCTGAGTTTGCACTTTTCTCGTGGCTAATTCAACATCTTCCTGAAACTAATCTATTTCATCATCATCGTGACTATAGGTTGAAGCGTAGGCTTGTACTACATTTATTTTATACCGCTTACTAAGTTTCATTACGAGCACTGCTACCCTCTCAATAATGCTGTAGAATTTGTCGGGGCTGCCCGTTATGTCCTTATGAATTAGGAACCCTACGCCGTATTGCTTCTGATCTGGGAGTCCTCTATATCCGAGAACGTGGTCATTAGTCAGCATTACATAAGCCTCACCAGTCCTTCTAACCTCACTAAGGCGAATGACATCCCAAGGAATGTCTGATAGTTCGTCAAAGAGTCCTGCTAAGCTAGCTTCACTCCCTCACACACTTTGATATTATAGCTAATCTACTGAAAATGCACCTCCTATTGATGTGACGTATAAGCTCTTGCATACAAGAAGCGATCTTTGATAAAATTCTGGAGTTGAGTTTTTGCACACGCAAATCCACAGAACTCTAGCCATAAGCAGCTTCGCCGTAAAAATTCCCACTTTCGTAGTTCTAATTAGGAGGGAGAGATAGAGATAGAGCGAGAAATAGAAGACGGGAAAGCAGGGAGGTTTTCTAATTAAGAAGAAAGCCAAGAACACTGAGCCAGGAAAACCACGTTTTTGCTTTTCTCAGCGTCCGTGTCCTTGTCTTTCTGGCAACATCTTCCCAATCACAGATATCAGCGAACAATCTCATACATATGATTAAAACATGCTAGCGGGCTAGTTCGTTAGAATTAACGACAGAATGTGTAAGTGCAACTGAATGAGGACGGCGGTTGTGCGAAAATAAAATCTGTCGTTGAAAGTACAGAGCTCTGTATGTGTGTCTCTTTCTTTCTACGTCCTCCGTCAGTCTCGCTTACACATTCTATCAAACATGTGAAATACAATCGCCTTGTTAGGTCAAGCAGTAAGCTGACGACTCTAGCATGCATACCCTTGCACCGTAAGCTGAGTGCTGGAAAATGTAATAAACCAAACGCTAACTCAAATACAAGGCTTCTTACCGATCGGACAGATTGAGACGAGTCAGCTTAACTACGGTTTAGCCTGAACAACACGGAGCCCACAGAGACCACTGGCACCAGCCGTAAGCTATTTGCATAGTCTGTGCAAGAGAACGACCTCAGAGCTTTAAGCTATTGCTTCCGAACAAGTCTAATCACAACGCATACATATTGTTTATTCGCGTTTACGAAGTTATCTTCTCCACAAAGACGAGTGGGCTGGTCAGAATACTGATTCAGAATGCGCTTCCTTCTTAGCTCACCTTTACGAGAGGCAACAGGAGAGTACACAACCAGCGCCTCGTTGTGCATACTTCTCCCATACTTAGTGCTATTGCGCTTGATGTCATTGAGGAAAACGTGAAAAGAAAATTCGAATATTGGAAACAGACCATACGCAAGACAATGGCAGACGGTTTTCGAAACACAGAGGCTCGAAAGCCTATCAAGTCGCTTTTTATGATTGCTACTTCAAAAAAATATATATGATGATAATAAATAAAGCATGGGGACGTAAAACTTGAGGCAGAGTAATATTGGAATAGGCTTGTTGGTTCATACTGAATGAAGGTTCTTAGCACGAAGAAGACGAGCAAGTGAAATTTCATGAAAACACGACCAGCGCTAGTCCTATTTTCATGTATTTTCCTTCTGTCCTCCTCTTGTTTGCGCTGAGAACTTTCGCTCACGTAAAACGTGTTTAAAGACAACTGGCACACTGCGCTGGCGAGATAACGCCGACGAGAAATTTCAGCTGCACGCTAGCTCGCGCTTGGCACTCCCAGTTTCGCCGCAGATGCGGTGATAAAAAAATTCAGTGCGAGATAAGATATGCGGCTTTTCACTGCAACTGTAGGTCAATGTGGCAACAAAGTAGAAATGTTCAGCAATCTGAAAAACTGCCGAGCCCTGTAATATAGTCTTCTCTTTATCTCCATAGCTTGCAAAGGGGCGAGGGGATGTATTGTGGTAATATAGTTTGCCAAAGGTTCCCTGTTTGAATTAACGTAGATAGAAAAGACTGATTGAAGAAAAAAAATTTTCTCGGGGTGTTCTCCTGCTTGCACGTAATAGCAACAGTTACATTGTGATGTTAGAGAACACCACCACAGCCTAAGAGCGAGACCACAGTGGAATGCAGCGCATTAAATTTGACGAACTGACTAATGGACCTTGCCGAAATGTAGATTATGAATCGGAACCTAAGGTTTGGGCACAGCATCGGTAGCTCCAAACATGCCACAGTGAATATTACAGGGAACTGTGAATTGCATAATTTTGGGCAGTGTCCATTTTTTGCGAAGACGAAGTGTCTGCGAGCTAAGACGCTATTTCTCTAGCTCAACGCTAGAGTTCAGCGCTCGCTGCTATATTTCGCAGGAGTGTCATAATGCAGGCAGTATCTGTATCGGTAATCCATCGGTTCATCTGTATCGTAGTCTGTATCGGTTCAACGTCCAGCGGCAGCGCCAAATCAACTCACGGACGTTAGAGTCAACTCACGAAAAAATGTGTTGGCTATTGGCGTAACACATGAGACTGCACTGACAAATTTGAATAAACTTACAGAAATTGGTGGCCATAAAACTCCACTCGTACATCCCCCTGGACAGTGGTTCCACTACTGGTGTAACCTACGATGTGGACGTCTCCATCATCAGCGCTGATTGCCGATTCTAGTGAAGCCTGCCATTGATGGCATCGCCATAGTCCCTATGTCTCGTCTCGGCGCACCCCGCTGCGTGAAAATAATTTTCAAAGGCATATCTCTCCCTTCGCACGTCAAGGTGGGTCCATTTAGGCATCCTGTGCGACCATTCTTCCCAAGGCCACTGCAATACCGCGTTTGTATGAGGCTGGGACACATGAATGCCATGTGTGAGAACACAAGACCTTGCTCACACTGCAGCGAGCCCCATGCTGAAGACTCTTGTGCAACCACGGTTCTCAAGTGCACCAATAGCCTTGGGTTAGAAGATGCTTCCTCGAAGGACTACCCCGAAATGAAAAAGGAAAAGGCGGTCTTGAAGCAGATGGCGAGGGACCTTCGCCTCATTGGGACGCTGTTGCGGCCGTTAGAGCGCGACGCGCCCGACACCATCGGACTTCAAAGAACGCTAATGCCTCTGTGAAGAGTACGCCACATGCGACAACACCTCCATCCTCTGCCCCCTACCTAGGCCTGGCGGAATACAATCTAAATTGGACAAGGTCGTGACGGAGAACAATACAAGTCCGCACTACTAAAGCCCAAGCCAAAGCCACAGCCACAGCTGAAGTCACAACAGAAGCCGCAGCCGATGCCGCAGCTGTGATACAGCTGTGCACCGCTGTAGAGAGAGAGAGAGAGAAAATAATGCAGAGAAAGGCAGGGAGGTTAACCAGAGGTAGTTCCGGTTGGCTACCCTGCGCAGGGGGAAGGGTTAAGAGGGATAAAAAGAGAAACAGAGTAGAAGGGGGAGATAGAAAGAAAGGGAGACAAGCACGAACAAAACGCGTACACTACTGAGCGGTAGGGGGCGGCATTCTTAGAGTCTGTCGTGAAGCCCTGTAGACCGCAAGAACCTTACTAGCGCGAGTAAGGCCTTCAACGCGGATGTTCTTTCGGAGCATTGGCCTAAAGCTTTTAGTTCTGAAAGTGGACGATTGTCCAACTGGTCCAGTACTCTGCACATCACTTGTCTCTCAGCACTGTATAGCGGGCAGACACAGATAATGAAGAGTTCACAGCTTGGGATCCTGACAAATTGCCCGAAGAAGATCGGCAAGTGGTTATGATGTTCCGGTCTCTGACAAATACTTTTCCAATGCTCTTGAACAACCTGCACACTCCGTCAGTGCGAAGTACAGTGCGAAGTGCTGGATGCTTTCAATTCAGTGCTTGCAAGTCTTGAGTAAGCATCATGGCTAACCCACCGCATTATATTCACACTGAAGTCATAAAGGCTGGGGTTTACTTTAACGATATACTGCCATGTACTGCAACGTATTGCTTACGACCAGTGGCTCCTTTGTCTTCACAGGTAACCTCAATGCGGACCGCCCGCTATGGGCTAGCACCAAGATTAGCGTCAGGCAGCAGAATGACGGCAGACTAATGTATCGGCGCGGCACTTGCTTGGACTTGACTGATTTCAAAGCGCTTTCCTGCGTGCACACGCACTGTTCCTTCTATCACGCTTTCCCTTTTCTAATTCACCTTTCCCTTGGCCCCAGTGTAGGGTAGCAAGCCGGATGCTTGTCTGGTTGAACTTCCTGCCTTTCCTTTCTTTGCTATCGCTCTCTCTCTCTCTCTTTCTCTTGGGCAGTGTGCCTGAATGTTCCGTCCGTTGTCAACCACCAGTTTAGTGTTCCCAGGGTTTAACATTTGCGCCGTCTAACTTTACTGGGAAGCTTTGCATTACTACACAGCCGCCGTGAGGTATTTCGTGATCCCGCTGTACCATCGCGATGACGCTCTCGTGTCGGTGACTTTGTTCTTTGGAAATAAATTATTTTTTATCATAATTTAACTGCTTGATAAGGTCGTCGTGTCAGTCACTCATTATGTTTTTTCGAAGACCCAAAAGTGGTGTGAAAGCTTCGCGAATCATTTTATGAGGAGTTGACTCAATAACTGCGTATTTCTATCGGTTAAATTATAATACTAGCAGCAGAAATTTTGTCTTGATGCGTCGTGCCACTTTAGAAAACTCGCACAAAAACAATTAAGCTCTGCTCTCATCGTCTCAGACACTAAAAATTATATTCACTAGCATGTATCAGCAATTGTGTGCATTATCCGCTGATCCTTGTTGAATAAACAACGTCCTTCGTGGAACGAAAAGGCTTAAACTGAATAATTGAAGCAGGAACGCGCCGCACATCTCTCAGACTTACTTCACAACCATTTCGCATTTCTTTTATTTTCTTGTTCCGCCAACATGCCATCAGCGCACTTGCATCAGCGCAAAGCTAGAAATAAAGGAAAAAATGATAGATGCTTTATTTTAATTTTATACTCACTAGATAGTTCCCCTGAAGATTACTTTTTTTTCCATTTCCTAATATTGAGAAAAAAATGGGCGTTGTTTCTTATCACTACTTCGATTGCGATTAATTTTTTCACAGCAACAGCTGTCGGTAACGAAATAAAATAAACAGTTCGCAAAGAAAACTTTTGTGAGCAGCTGTAGTACTTATCCAAGATTCATGCGGGATAATATTTAAGATAATTGCATGGCAAGGTCTAAAAGAAAGGAAAGGTGTGCCATGAGCAATGTCATAAATATCTGCTAATACTCGTAGAATTAGTGAGTATGTTTCGATTAAGAGCAACAACATCACAGAAAGAACCTACATGAAGATATTAGGTTGGCTGCCCTGGCATATAATCAAAACGTATCTTTGAACTCTGTGATAGAGTGCCTTTTTAGTAGTATTTTAATACAAGTACGTTCATTCAAAAATAATACATGATCTCTCGCACGTGTGCGCGTTCGCGTGATAAGTAAGAGTTGCCCCGCTGCTACCATGTTGCTCTTACGCTGTTCCGATTTCAATCAACTTCGACTGTTCAAATGTAGTTTTTCTCGAAGCAGTATGACGGGAAACATTTAATTTGTGTTCAAGCAATCACTACCCGTCCATGAAACGTGAATTAGAAACTGACATGTGAATAATATGTTGTTTTTCAGGGTAAATCTGTCGAAGCGCCTGGTTTATGCTAAATGAATAAATAGTGCGAGTTTTGCAACGTTTTCTTCTTTTTTCTTCCTCCTTTTTTTTGCGTACCAGACCTTTACTTTTTTTAAACACAGTGTCCCGTCAAATGTATCGTTGCCGTTGTTTAAGGAAAAACCCCACTGTTTCGAACTGTGCTAAATGAATTATATATCGATCATGGAAGCGGACTAGTAAAGGACTCAATGATAGTTCACTGCGTATAAGAAAATTTTCTTCTCTGTGCGTCCTGACGACGTTAAAATACGAACTAAATCATATTTCACTTTGCAATCGCGCCGGATGGTTTGTCCTCAACGGACGTTAAGTACAAATTCACTCGATGCTTTATAGCACGAGGGCTGTGGCGTTCTGCTGCTGAGCACGAGGTCACGGGCTCGACTCCCGGCCATAGTGGTCGCATTTAGATGGGAACAAAAAAACGTTCGCATACTTAGATTGAGGTGCACGCTAAAGAAACCCAGATGGTCAATATTAAGTTGGAGCCTTACACTATGGCGTCTTTCATAGCCCCAGAGTTGCTTTCAGAAATTAACCACCATTGATTAATTAATTAGTTGCCAACGTTCATTTTCCAGCCTCAGAAAATTAAGAATTAGAAATTCCTGGAGGACCGGGACTAAGAAATAGGATACAGAGCTAAAAGAGACAAGAACAGAAGCGGCGATCCACGTTACTGAAAGGCAAGCATGCAAATACGGCCAAGAAGAAGGAACGAAAAGAGAAAACACAAGCGCCTACCACAGGCTCGGAAAGGTCGCACAGTGGTGGAAAATGCGGAAGACGCAAAGCTTATCTGCGCACGGTGCAGGGAGTAAAGTGCCAAGATGTCAATCATGGAACCATGCTTCCCCTCGCAAAAGGTGTTTAGGCATGACAATTTCTGCGGCGAGATAATCAAGACCTGACTCATTCCCCCGCTACCACTGTTAATGATGTGCCAAGCCTCGCCCACAGGGCTAATCTCTTGTGTCTGATAGACTGCCAGTAACGCGAATATGAACCAAGTTGCTGAACTTTCAGTCATTCTAACAAACGAATGAGTTTTATCTGCGAAGGCGTGATTATCGCAGGAAAAAAGACTGCGTCAGAATTCCAGGCATAATATCAACATATAAAAACCCTTGAGGCTATAAAAAGCATGTTGTAGGCTGCTTCCGTATGCAAGGACACCCAGAACGAGGTATTGGACGCTGCAAACATTTAAAAACAATTTTAATTCAGCTCCAAAAAGTCATTAAAAACTCCTTCTCATGGGCGAGACCCATCGCTAGCGAGGCAGTTGTGACGTCACAGAGGAGGACCGGAAATATTGACGTCGTAGCACACTAGCACAAAAACGTGACGTATGATGAGTAGTGATGAAATGCCGATTACGGAGTTTGCTGAGCCGAGCGACCGAGCATAGCCTCCACTATGACCGAGCTACAGGCATATAGAAATCCTTTCTTAATGCAAAGAAGGGCTAAGGCGTGCAGACACGTGCACAAGAGGAAAGAAGTGGACAACACGAACGCCGCACGGCGGCCTGCGAACGGCAAACTGCGTGAACGGCAAACTAGCCGGCCGACTCCGAAAGGGACCAGGATATGCGGCGTTCGTGTTGCCCGGTTCTCTCCTCGCATAGTCGCATAGTTCGGCAGCTCGGAGCGGTCTCTCGTTCGCTTGGCCTTTCTCAATGTGAGGGCTCGTCCACGTTACCGGCACGGAGACTCACCGCACGCCGTTTGTCGTTCGCGGGCCCCCATGCGACGGCGGTTTTGCTCGCGAACGGCGAGATTTCCTTGCCGTAGAGAGGACGGGCCCGGCACCCATTTGTGCGGCAGCCGCACGGCGCGGCGGCCATTCAGAGACCGAGGAGCGGTCACTCTGGCACCGACGGCAACCTCACCGCCCCTGATCGTTCGGCGCCGTCGATTTCATCGCTAGGCCTTTTCCGGTTCACTTCAAAGCTAAAGCTTACGGCGCGTCGGAATGAATCACCGACTCTCACAAGCCGCAATATATTCTTACCATTTTTGTCGCTCTTCGCAATTATCATAATAATTGCGACATGCACTTCGAATCGCCAGTTTACCTCTGCTGGGAGAGCAAGCGTACGCACGAGCAGACGACGCAGCATCGTTCTACGTCACTATTTTTGTGGCCCACGTAGACGACATATAGACGACATATAGACAGGTAGACAACAATTTTCGCTTTCATGAAGCTTGATTTTCGTAGACCTGATCTGCCATAGACAACTGTAACAGTTATCAATGCTAAAACAGGCTTTCGCCGTCAACTTTCGGTCTCTACACGAAAAAGAATCAAAGGATATTCAGCTCTACCGAAGCGAAATGAAGCCCGCATGCAACAAGGCGACTGAAAGAGACACGAAAAGATATAACTTGTATGGAAGGCCATGGTTTATATTAAATCATGACTTATACAGTGAGCAATATTTTCTTGGTTTTCTTTGTTTCTTGCTGTCACGTGTTAATAAAAATGTGATGTCTATTCCAAGAAATTTCTGTTGCTGCGGAGGAAAAAGCTTGTCTTTTTTCTGCTCCTCAAAATGAAATTAGGAAGGAAGGAAGGAAATCAACTTTATTCAGGTCCTGCAGGCCACGAGAGCTTTGGGCTCTCATGGAGTGGGCGTCTCCCAGGACGGAACCGGAAGGTTGAGTAATTATCTACGTTGTCGCTGACGTCACTGTACAATAGGCTAGACAAACACGAATGCCACGCGCTCCGGCAATCTACCGCGTCCGGCTTATCCAGCCAAGAATGGAGGTATCATTTGTGAGATTGCCTGAAGCCATATAACCGGGGCTGTTATAGACAGCGCCAACCTCATCTGGTTTTACTGTTCTTCCAAGCCGATTTCCGAGGCTGAACAAAAGGAATTAAACTCGCTGGCAAAAGCGTTCGTTCAGCTCGCACTGCGCTCCGCTGTTTGCGCTACCGGTAGCAACGTTTACGATTGTTTCCACTCTCCTTCGAGGCTCCACCGCTCTGTGATGAGAACTGGAGCGAAATCGGGAACGCAAGAAACGCTTGAGCGCGGAAAAAGCAAGGTTCGACGTTAAAGGATGCCGAAGCCAGGAACAATGTTTTTACGGCTATTGAACCATAGCAACCCATGGCTGCTGAAATGGACTGGCTCAGCCAGGTTGGTAGCATGACTGCTTGGAACCACTTACTACTAAGGCATGGTGGGGCAAAGAACGCTGCTTCGGTACTGACGATCATGACCATACCCTTGAAAACAATAGCGAACAGCGCAGAAAATGTTTGCCTTTGTCCTGTGTCACCTTGCTGCTGAAGTGGATTTAATAAGCCCAGCATGTTGAACTGTAGCTACCTAATGTATTCAAAATTGCGAGGTTTTCTTCGTGCCTTTACGCAGTTCACGAATCATTGATGTTGTCGGTTAGGTAAAGAGTCTAACCTTAACTGTTTGAGAAAGTTAACGCGATTGGACAAATTGAGCGATGAGGTTACCACGTTCTTTGATAGGCACACGCACGGACACACGCACACATGGCAATATTATGCTCGACATTAGCGGCATGGCCCACAAGCTAGCATATAAAAATGGGAAAACGCGTTCAATATGTCGAGCGTTTCACAAGATGCGCTTGAAGTTTCCTGATGATAGTGAAGCTGCGAAAATTAAATAGTTCATTCTGTATTGCTTCTGCCACAGAGTCTTACATTGGAAAATAATTCGAAGTAGAGATCCAATAAGTAATTATGCAAATTTATGGCAACCTTAAGTACAAAAAGGCCGCATGATTGACCGCAATAAAATACTTGAAGACCATCAAGTGCAGTGTTCACAACTGTTTCTAGGGCCGTAATCTGTAATGGTTCGCTTTGGAACCGGTTCGCTCTCACGAACACCATTGGTCGGCGTTTCGTTGTCGTCAACCCTGGTGGACGTGACAACAAATTTTGTTGGCGTCGCACAGGTTGTCAATCATCTGGAAAGGAACCCGTCGTCTGCTACGAGAGGAACCGCGGATAAGTGGTTCGCTTCAGGGTCGCGCCATGTGACGCGAGGTGGCGAGCATGATCTTGAGGGCTGCTATGGCAACCGTGGCCCTCTGCTAGTCTCGCGCTGGCCGGCACGACGAGAGGGATGTCGATAGTGGCTTTTTTGGTTGTGTTGCTGGCGACAGTTGGCCTAAGACAGCGATGTGACGAGAGGTAACGATGCGACGTGTATGACATGAGCGACGGCGAGTTGCGAAGGCAGCTTAGGCGCCTGAAAAAACAGAACGCGATGGATTCGCGATAACCTAGAATATGGCGGACCACAAGATTTAGTAGCGTTGACACTGCGACGGATGTGCTGTGAGCGCTAGGTTTCTGTTTTCTTTTTTTTTCTTTGCTGCGGGTTGTTTTCAGCAGTACATCTGGAATGTAGAAGCTATTGGGTTGTCGTAACCGTCGGTCAGACACATCCTTACTGCCGTCTCTAGGGTCATTACGGTTGAGGGAAAATAAAAAGGGGTGTGTTCTTTCCACGCTACAGGAGAAAGCCACAGTCAAGAACGTTTCCTTGACCCCGGCAAGATTCTCGAAGTTGAGGGATGCGTGGACGGAACTCTCATCGCAATTGTCCACCCTAAGAAGCTCAGCCACGGCTTAACGAAATCCTATTAGAGCCGCGGCCTACACACAGAGAACCGCTTTGATTGCTTAGCGTATGGCGCATGACCTAGCGACAAAAAATAAAAATAAAACAACGTAGATAAAATTAAACGACTAGCTGTCTGCGTCGGAAGCTCACTTATTACCGGAAATTAAATGTGCAAGTGTTGTATACAAACCAATATTTTTTTACCGAACTATAGCACATCCTTCAATCACTATATCGTCCCCAAAGCACAAAGAAAAATGATGACGTGAACTTGCGACAGAACGCCGCACGTTCATTGTTCTCCCTCGCGCCGCGACATTCCACTCTTTCTCCGGGTGACAACACCTTGACAACAGCCAAACCGAACCGGTTCCAAGGCGAACCGTTACAGTATACGGCCCCTGAATTGCAAAACGTTAAGCCTAATAAATTTTAGAGCGTGATAGATTCCGAACGATCTCACATGTAAAAAGAAAACGTAACTGCCGAAGCATGCAACTGCCACGTCCTAAGCATATACATCTACGAATCACAGGACTTTCTGCGTCTCACCTATCGGTCGAGCACCAAGCGAGTGTCCCTATCAAGCCGCGATCTCGCTCGCTGCACGCTCGCCTCTCGCTAAGGCGGGAGCAGTCACGTGACTCAAGGTAGAACCCACGCGTCCCGTATAGCGCATGAAAATAGAGAAAACAGGAGCATTAAGTAATTGTTCACAGCCTATATTAACCTACACATCTGCCTACCTACTCTTACCTACCTACCTACTCTTACCTGCTCTTACCTACCTACCTACTCTTACCTACCTACTCTTAGTGCATGTAACCCATATATAGCATGAACACCGTTTTATCTAAATATGAAATTGCTGTGCTCTTTCGTCCTCCCAGAGCAGTGACGAAACAACGTAAGCGTTTCCTATAACGACACTAAACAGGCACAAGAGTTTAGCAATTTTCCTTCATGGCTTCAGTAATCCACATACTTCAAAATTTTTACCTGCATTTTAGCCTTAACATTCTTGGCATTTGCTTAAAACATAAACCTCTTGAGTTATATAAGTTATTCGGGAAACCATGAAAACAATCATTTAAACCTTTTTGCGTGCTTCTAACATCTCGGTAGGAAAAATAAGAGCAACATGTCAGGTACCACCACTTTATTGATTCTCTTTACAATTAAAGTATGACGTGAAAAGCACCAAGGAAGACATAGAGGAGCAGAAGCTTCATGTGAGCGAGTTGGTTTAACCTACTTGAAGAAAAGAAATGAGCGCTACAAAGCCGCGGACTCAAAGAAGAACCTATAGTAAATCATTTGTACTTAATAACTGAATTTAAGAAATGGTAAATGAATGGGCAATGAAAGAGGATCGCATACGTAATGCGAAGATGTGGGATCGTTAGCCACCAGCGGCAACTTGTTTTTTTATCCACTTCTGTTGCCATTAATTTATCATTTCCCTAATTCAAATATTAAGTACTACTGATTTCCCCTATGTTTTTCTTGGTGTATTTGTTTGTTGGCTTCTCATGATATGATTAATAAAAATCTGGCCCCTCGGTTAACCCCCTCTTTTCTAAACGTGAAAAACAGGAAATGTGGGCGAGAACAAAATTGTGCCAGCGAAAATGCATTTCCAAATTCAACAGCAAATATCGTATTATTAATTTATCAGACAGTTTGTTCCACTAGAATATATTTCGAATAAATTATTAACATTGGAAACCGTCAGCACACCTAGCAAATAGACTTATAGCTAGCGAGTATTTTTTTCTGGTAGGGTAACCTGTTGAATAGAGGGACAGACTATATATGTATCGATATTGTAGTGACCGCTTATTAGTTGAAGAAAGAATTTTCAAAAAAAAGAAAATGCCAGAAGCGAAAAAAAGTCAGAGGGTATTGCGGGGCTCCTTTATTTATCTAGCTTACTATGTCAATCATAACCATGTGAAAGAACGCAGAACACTGTCAGAGAGGAAAATAATTTTGTATGTTTAATTTGCAGAAATAATAGGGTAAAGGGAAATGAAAGTGGACGAAATGAATAACTTGCCGTAGGTGTTAAGTGGGCCAGCATCTTCCGCGTTACGCACGCGGTGCTTTACCAATTGAGCTGTGCACAAGATTATAGCTCAGTAAATTCTGGGAGTGTTAGCCAGCGCCGCTCACGGGTAAGGCGGTGTATATGGAACGCACTTTTAACGGGTACCCTCGTGTAGCACGTGGGCTAAAGCACCGGAAACTGGGCAATAAGCGTTCGTGCTTTACCTGATTAATGCATGCACATTACGTACACTCTTCACTCAGCTTCTACATCTTTTCATGTACAACGAAAAAGGTCTCTTTGCTTTTAGCGCAATGTACGCTTCCCCTAATGCAGTCCCTGTGCACTGTACTTCATTACTGCACTGTCCAATGCATTTTTTTTCCTCTATTTAGAACTTCATTGTATTCGGCATCACAAATTTTTAAACAGTTGCTCACTCCTGTCTTGACAGTATTTTGTAAATAAAGCTTTAGAAAAATATAAAAATAACGACAGAAGTATTATATGATTTTAGATAAATAACTGATATATAGTACACTATTTTTCATTTAGCAGCACCACAATCAAATAGCTTCTCTATCAACTTTGCCCCCAAAGTTAGAAAAGCGCTGTAAGAACTTATCGACGTGTCTCAAGATTAGTTTCTCTTCTGCGAATGCCTCATTTTAGGTTCCTATCATATCATAGCACAGAGTATAAGATGACTGATGGACGCAGCATCGAGCGAGGCCTTACTTTGCACACACATGAAATTATGTAAAAGATAAGAAGAAATAGACGATTCCGGTCCCACCCCGAGCGAGAAAGGTGCCAAGCCATTTACCCGCACGCAACTTGGCGATTTAGACAAAGAGGCCTAGACGTGCTCTTCTATGAACCCCTTAGCGCAAAGCGAAGAAGATAGGGACCTCTCCTTTGTCTAAATTGTTTCTCCGTTCAAGCTAGGCCAAAATAAGGACCCATATACTTTTATTAAATGTTCCCAGCGTGATAAATCAAGGAGGGCAAGTGTATGTGCCTTTCTTGAAACACCGTAATTTACTTTCTCTTTTTTTCTGAATGTCGTTCATTCCATCAGATACTTTTTGCGACAGACGTACGCCAGCTGCTATCACTGATTATTTTTCTAAAGGGAACATAAAAAAGCCGCCTTTCGGATGCGCTGTTTAAGATGATGATGGATGTGTGATGGCTTCAGAAATATTTTCTCACAGCACGAAGGCTGTTATCAGCAAGCACATAAAACACCAAGTAGAGTTATTACGATATTCTTTCTTTTTGTGTGTCTGTGCAAGAGGGGGTTAATGAGTGTGAACGTCTGTCCTTCGTGCACAAAAAAGCGATTACAAAACGTTTGGCAGAGAGAGTTAATTTAAGATTGCTTACGTATGGGAATTCTAAAACGTTGTAGTCTCTTTGGGGAAATGTTTTCGCTTGGGTATTCATCCGTATATCGCCGTGTACATTGTAAACGTGCGCGTCACTCCATTTTGGGTTTTCTTGCTTCGTCTTCTGCAGTGTGTTTCCGTAGGCGACCACGTTTCACAGATGCCGCTGAGGTAGACGCTTTGGAGAGCATCCCGCTAGACCCATGCAGCACCGATAAAGTCCTTAAAAAAAAGTGACGCGCGGGAGACAGTGACGTGGCATGTGCAATGACGCGAGCACTAGGCACACCTCATTTTATACACTCATGATTCGGCGTCGACAGTGCATCGCAGTAGACACAGCCCCGATGAAATCCGAAGAGCAAGTGACACGTGGGAGGCAGGGACATGACGTGTGCAATGACCCACGCACAAATTTACTCAACCATAACCTTGGGAGCCACCGTGGCGTCGGGGAAGCGTGCTCGTCTCGCTCCCCGGGGGCCCGGATTCTATTCCCAGCCAGACCGAAATGAACTACATTCTCTTTTCAATTCCATTAATTGACTTTGTTTGCAGAAACCCGCCTGGCAAATTTGACGTCAGTCCGAGCATTTTTGAAGACTTTTTACTCATTGCGCAGTCGGGCATTTTTGCTACCATCTTTTGGTCACGCCGCCAACAACAACACCGGATTTTCGCGTAAGGGGGCATCTTATGCTGTCGCATTAAAACGCGACGGCGAGCTTATCGGTATATTTGTGCAGTCGATGTAGAGAGAGATGGGGGACAGAAAGGCAAAGGAAATGCAGGGCGGTTAACCAGAGATTATCTCCGGTTGGCTACCCTGTATTCGGGGAGGGGCAAAGGGATGCGATAGGGGAGAGAGAGGAAAGGATAAAAAAAATAAAGAAATTTTAAACAAACTAGCACACACACACGTACACGCGAACTGCTTCTGTGGGCACTGTCACGCAGCACGCAAAGGCGTTCCTAGCGTTACGTAGTGTCGACCACGCATACAATCCTACGTCACACAGTGTACAGTCACGATTTGTCAGAAAGTCCCGCGTCTTTTAAATAGTCCCGCGCCTTCATAGCGGATCGCGCTGATGTTCGCGTGCCAGTTTCCAAGGATGTTGTTTTCTGTCATTGGGCGCTTGTCCAGATTGTCTAGGGTGGCTGAAAGGACTGCTCTTTGTGGATTGAAACGAGGACACTTACAAAGAAGGTGCGTGGTTGTTTCATTGCACCCACAGAAGTCACAAAGTGGGCTGTTGGCTCTTCTGATAAGAGAGGAGTGCGCATTTGAAAATGCTACTCCAAGCCATAGACAGACTAGAAGGGTGCAGTTACGTCGTCGAAGCCCGGGCGGAATATGGAGCTGTAAATCAGGGTCCACGGTATGAAGGAGTGCACTTGTGAACTCAGATGAATTTCATTGAGGTCACGCGCAAGTGGTTGCCTAGTCACTGTGGCTTACATGGCAATGATCGAGCAGACACAGCTGCCCGATCTGCCCATGACGGCGTCAACTGCGCTGCCATTCCTCTTTCGAGAGCCGACGCAGCAAAAAACTTTCCGCACAGTCGTTGTATATGTGTGAATGTCAATATACGGTAAAGATAAACGGCGTGTATGCAGAAGAAACTACAGTCTTACTTTTTCATACACTTGAGCTTGTCGACTGAGAATTTATTTTTTGATATCTTACATCTGATCGACACGCTCAGAAGAAAGGCGGGTTACTGGTGCCAAGAAAAAAATTTACTGGTCACGTGTTTCAGAAGCGCACCTTTGGCCATTCATTGACTATTCACTGAAACTTAACTATGTCACTTTGAATGCGCGCGCTTCGCATGCGCAGGCACTTATGTGTTGCAATATATTGGTGCTACAAAGCACCCGCCAATTGCTCGTGGTACTTACCGCTACCGTCGTGCCTCTCTAGTTTTCGGCGCTGTGGCCCAATAGCAATGGCCTTGCGCCGCTGACCTCAAAGCCGCGAGTTCGATCACTGCGGCTGAGTTCAGATGGGAGCGGAATGTAAATAAATCAGTGGTGATGTAGCGGTAAACGCGAAAGTGCTTTAGCACTACGTCCAGCCTCTTCGAGGTCCCGCATCTCCGATTTTGACCACGTTCTCCACATTGCAAAGTGTTGTTTAACTTATATATCCATACTATGAGCCCTCTCCGGCCCGTTACGAGGTGGAGATACAAACTAAAGAAAGAAAATGGGATGCAGAAAAATAAGTATTGGTAATTACAAATGGTTTGTCAAGAAAGTACAATACGCATTTACATTAGAAACTCAGAGAAACAACGCTTGCAAATTTTTTTCGAAAGAATCAGCAGTTGCAAACACCTCTAATAAAAACAATTGCTTGATGGAATAATTATTCCAACAAGCAATTGTTTTTATTAGGAAAGAATGTTTAAAGGAATCAACTCTGGACAAATAGAGTACTAAGGCAAAGTTGTGGTATATCCAGCGGCATACTCAGTCAGGACGTCGAAAATATGGTCTGGGATTCTCGTTTAGGTTCCTCGCATGCAATTAAAACATAAATTTTGACCTAGCAATCTTTCTACGCGTAGCATTTGTCAGAATGTTCGCTCTGCGAAGTAAGTCTGTGACAGATTGTGTTTGCTTGTAACAGGCGAAGACGAACCTTCCCACAAAGCGTCGTGCTCTCTCCAACTTATCGGTTAAGTATTGCTGGCAAGGATCCCAAACCATACACGCGTACTTGAGGCTATAGAGCGAAGAGTTGCCAAATATGCATTTAGTTTTACGTTGTAGCTGGCATACTTCAATTTTCTTTTTATCCAATCAAGCTTTCTCGGCGCTTATCCAAAAGGGTTCGCTATATGACGGCTCCAGTTTAAATAACTTGTTATGGTTAAACCAAGGTACTTCATTTTTTTCGTACGTCTTAATATGTCACCACCAATCCCATATGACAAACTTGAGGGCAATTTCTTATTTGATATAGTCATGCAAGCAGACTTCATAAAATTAATTTTCATGTCCTTTGAGGCGCACCACTCATTAATGATCTGCAAGGATTCATTCAATACAATTTGATCATTGACATTTCTTACTCGACCGAACATTAAACAGACATCTGCAAACAGGCGCAGCTCAGCCAAAGGGTTGGTATTCGGGGCTGTATCACTGATATATCTTAAAGATATCGCCGGTTCTAAGACCGGCCCCTGCGGAACGCCGGACGTAACCAGCAATGTCTACGATCGCTCATTGTAGATTTCCATGAACTGCCATTTATACTTTAAATATAGGCCTGTACCCATCGCACAACTTTCGAACTAAGACCGGTGTCATGAACTTTCCGCAGGAAGGGTTGTCTGGTACCGCGTACACTAAACCCTTCTCACGGAAGATTCATGACGCCGGTCTTAGTTTAAAAGTTGTGCGATGGTACATGCCTATATTCAAAGAATAAATGGCAGTTCGTCGAAATATAGAATGAGCGATCGATTTTACATAAAATTTCTAGAGCTGATAGTCCGGAATGCAGTTGTGGCCACACACATGAGAATGTACAGCATCATCTGGTAGGATGTCCGCGACATGACCCACAGACACAACGCTTAGCACGTGATCCAGTGACATTAGATCGCAGGCCCTTGAGCCTCAGGAAGATCTTACGTCGATGGCCAATATACCCATTGCAAAGACCAGCGTTACTGGCTCTTGAAAGATTTCCAGAAGCGAGCAAAATCATCGGAAAATATTTAGTAGAGTGCTTAATTGTGATAAGCTCATTCCATGGGATATTTAAAGCCGACTTTGGCCAGTTCAATGCCTGGGTTTATGTGCCTTCATTCGCATCTATTCCATACTTTCTCGTACGCCCTAATTTTAGTGGAATTATGTGACCGGACTTTGTGTTTACTTTGGTGCACCTATGTGATCAGGTTTTGTGTTGCTGTGTTTTTTAGGTAACTTTCATTTTTCCCATGGAAATAGCGTGCTTACGTGACCCGAGTTTGTGTTATTATGATTTAGAGTTGACTGTTAATTTTAATGCGTTAAATTAATTATTTTTGTAACCTCTATGTAAAAAGGAGCAGTCGACGCCAACTAAACGCGACAACATGTTCTAAGTACCGTACAGTAAAAAAAAAAAGCTTGCGTGGAAGTTTCGCATTGCAGAGCCTGTCAAAAACGTTCTGGGAGTCTAAGATAATGACATCTATGTCTTCTTTGTTGTTTACGGCTGCCGCGAAATGTGGAATTGTCTCAAAAAACTGAGTCGCACTGCACAGGCCCCAGCGAAAACCACGTTGTTTAGATATATTGTTTTCCTTTTCCATGTGACCTAATAAACATTTACAGATTATATGTTCTAACAGCTTGCAGGCAGTCCATTAATTAAAATAGGCCGATAATTATTCACATTTCATTTGTCTCCTTCTTTGAAGTTACCCTGGCCAGTAAACAGTCATCAGATAGCGGACCCGTGTATAGCGATGCAATGAAAATCTGAACTAAGAGTTCTAGAACCCATCCACTGAAGTGCTCAGGGAATTCATTGGCTGTATTGTCGGGTCCTGATAACTTCTTACAGTTTAAGTTCAAAAGCAGTTCTAGCAGGCCTTTTTTTTTAATGTGAAGTTTGCCTTCACATGTGTCACGTGGTTCCTGAATCGGGGAGCCAATTATACCAGGCGAGAACAGTGAGCGCAAAAAAAAAAATATTAAGTTGCCTAACCATCAAGACTGGTTTATTGCAAATGCCATTATCCACAGGACTGCAGTTATCTCTGACTTTGAACCGGTCAAGTACCTCCAGAATCTGTCGGGCGATTTCGTATGTGGTCGGTGAAAGTTACTGAAAAAAAAAGATTCTTGTGGCTGTTTTTAGTTCTTTACGAACCTGCGTGCTAAGAGCAGTAGCACTGGTGTTTCTTGGGGTCGCTTGTCGTGCGCACCGTAGTCGGTGTTTTAAATGAATGATGCTTCTAGTTGTCAGCGGGTTTGCTTTTTTCACTCGTTTCCGTTTCACAGGTAGGAACTGCGATATACAATCAGCCACAGCTGACTTAAAATATGTCCAGAGGCACTGGAAGTCATTTACTCATGGGATCACGTCAAGAGCGATTCTTAGGTGATCGAGGATGGCTATGTCATCTGCTAAGAGAAAATTTAAGAAGCGCGTGCTGTGATGTTTTACTAGGCACTTATCGGCAATCTTAAGAACTGCTGCTATGGCTTTATGGTCGGATATTCCTTCTTCTAGATAAAATTGACGCTAAAAGCTATTGTCTGATAAAAATAACAGAACATCCTGACACTTTTTGCCACTTTGATGTTCCCACTGTAAACACATTAAAACGCTCGTGCGCCGTGCGTTGAGTCCACGTTGAGTCCGGAGCCCCGCACTATATACGGCGTGCCTCATAATCACATCGAGATTTTGGTACGTAAAACATCACAATTTATTTAAGCGGGATTGACGTTGAGGTGAAGAATACACACATATTTTCGCAGCCCCAACGGGAGTACGGCTGAGTGCCTGTGGGGAGAAGGAAGTTGAAAGAAAGATAGAAGAATGGGGGGGGGGGGGAGGTGTGGTTAGAGAGGGGAGGTTTCTTCCCACGGCGAGACGAGCCGCAGGTGGCAGCAGCATGTGGATGCGATCAAGAGCTGCAGTGTGTTACTTCGATGGTATGGCTTCGCGCTTTCGTTTGAAGAAGTGGCGTGATGTATGCGCTCGAGTGAGCTAATAAATCAGTGGTGTGTTTATAGAAATAAATAGTTGGCGGTATCTATAAATTTATATTTCTAAATACTGCAATCCCATCTAGAGATTTTAGCAGCCTGGGAATTATAATCGGGAGTAGTACTAATGAAAAAAGTTTTGGCAGATATGCAGTATTTAGCAAGAACATAATCAAATATGGGAGGAAAATACAAGTAGGAACACAGAATTGCACAAGTCTAAGTGTCACAAGTTATAAAATACCTAACTCAATACAATATCTAACGCTAGCAAAATAAAATGCAAGAAAACCAGAAAATAATTCAGTGGATCGTCAGAGATACAATACAAATATTTTCAACAAGATAATTGCAGGATATATTCAACTTGAGAACAATGTGAATAATAATAGTGATCAACGGCGAAACCTGAAGCTAAGGGAGCTGTTAGAGACAAGTGGCAAACATTTCCAGACAGATGTTTATAGAACAACATCATTAGTGAGACCATTCCAACTACTGACAGTTCTCATGAAAAAATGAAATTTTATAACAATCATTGCGCGTTTGAAAGGGTGCAAGAGTGAGATTGTGACGTTTCCTTGTGGCATAACCTGGAGAGAAAGAGAACAATTTATTGAGCTCTACATTATGGCGTCGGTGAATTAAATTAAATTAAATATTGAGACGAGAAACTCTATTTCGTTCACTTACGGGTGGAGATATGCTCTAAATAACTTACAGATGTTCGACCATAACAGTTATAGACAAAACGGGCAACATTTTTGTTTCTATTTTCAAACGTGTTTATATTAATATGTTGGCGAAATAATGAGCTATTTTGAAGAAAGCGACATTTTTTGTCGCGGCATGTTTACGTCTGAATGCTAAGTTTCTTGGTCGTTTATAACGCGCCACGCTTTATGACTTATAATTGTTTACACGATATGAAAACTACGTTATCGCTACAAGAGAGTACTGTTTACACGTTTCCTTTTTCATGCTGCAATTGTAAGGTGCATTTTGTGCTTTTCTTTCTCTGAGACTTACGTATGTACCTTTTAATTTCAGGCCAGGTGTATAGGCTGCAAAGTATTTCAGCATTTTCAGTTTCCATGTTTCTATAGCTCTTGCACAAGTGCAAGTAGGAATCTGCTTAGACTGAGGCGAAACCCACGTAAGGTTTGCATGAATATAATCACAAAGACGAAAAAAACCCGGCTGGCTCACTTCCATGTGGGTGTCTCAAAATGCGTTGTGGTGAGTTTATCTCTCGCAGGCAGCCGTCGAAGCACCTATTGAAAGCCGAGGCAGAATCCACATGAGAGGGGAGAAAATGAAGCTTCCTGAGGGTTTCAGCCTCTCCTGGCCACTCCACTAGTGCTCAAGCATATTAGCGAAGGCACTCAAAGTCTTATCAGAGGCCCTAGCGCGTCTTTGTTTAGGAAAGCAAGCAGCTCCCTCTGTGACAGAATAGGACGTTCTTGAAATTTGCAAAATTGTGTCCTTTGCTCTGTCGAGCTAGTAAAGTGCAGCATTGCGGTTACTATAAACTTCTACACTAAATAAATAAAGAAGAAGATTAAAATAAAATTGCACCCATTTCAGTAGATGGGTTAAGTAAACACCTTCCGGCACCCTTATGTTCTGCAATATTCGACAATTGGTTTAAAACTTAATTGTAGAGTTTTATGCGCCAAAGTCACAATATAATAATCGGGTGCATCGTGTTTGGGGACTCTGCATTAATTATTACTACTGGAAGTCTGTGACATGAACCTAAATCTAAGTATACGAAAGTATACGGGCGTTTTTGCATTTCTTCCTCATCGAAATGCTGTCGCTGTGTCCGGGATTGAGCTCTTGACCTTGAGCTCAGCAGCGCAATTTCAGAGCCACTAGAGTCTAGACAATGGGTGTATTCGTTAGCAGGACGTTCGTAGTGCAACCTCACTTCATTACTCTCTTCGTTGCATCATGGCACTATAGAAGTGTGTTAAGAAACGCCTTTCTGAACTTTTCAGTCGTACGAGATGATTTTCTTGGCGGTTCGCTCCAAGACATTCTTTTTTTTACTGAAATGAATATTAGGAGAGGTTGGCGCCTTTATGGTGGCACCGGCTACTCCTTGTCCCTTGACAAAGGAAACAAATTTGCGTAAGAAGGGAGAATAGCGACACAAAATATGGCACTCAGTAGAACACTGGATGATACAGTCGAACAGTACATGAGTCGCAAAGTTCTATGCATTAGTTCAGTTCACGTACGCATATATAAAGTCAGATATTCTGAACAACCAAAACTCACAACACATGTAATTCACTGAAAGTACAGAACAGAATTATACAGATTGCGTAAAAGTTGCGATCACCACATAAACCAATTATGAACCACGAACAACGTTTATGTTACTCATTTAGCGTATTCAGATCATCTGATACTTAATATTTTCCAAAAATGTTGGTGTCCTCTAAAAATTTTTCAGAAAAAGAAGTCCTCTTTTTGAAGGCCCGCAGTTAGCCATGGGTGAAGTATCTTTTGTAGAGTGAATGGTCTCCAAGGCATTATTTTGAACACTCATACAATCATAGAAAACAGATGTAATCCTGTTCTTTCTTAAGAGCAATGTCCAGGATATTCTTCTGTGCACTTTCTCGTCATTTTGTAAGGAACTTATGGAGACATGAATAATAATAACCCAATAACCATATACCGTCGGAGGCAGGGAACTTGTTCACGGGCTACATTACAGTAAAGAAAGCAGTCCCTGCCTCACCCTACGTGTAATTCTAACGATGGGTAATACATAGTTTCATATTCATCTGTGTATTGTATATTGTGAGCAAATCTCTCGCATTGCGTTGATTTCGAAGTTTTTCTATAGAAGTGGGGGGAAAAGCTTAATTTCAACAAAATAACCTTCATTTACTAAATAACCTTTATTAAAGTACTAGTTTGCTCTAGGGCTAATCTTTTCAGCAAACTATAATTATACCTGCCGCGGTAGCTTACAGGCCCTATGGCGTTGAGCTGCTAAACTTAAGGACTCGGGCCCAATCCCGGCCGCAGCGGCCGAATTTCGATGTGGGCAAAATGAGAAATTGTGTGTGCATTTAGATTAAGGCGCTCGTTAAAGAACTCAACTCGAAGGAGTTCAGATGAATTCGGAGTCCTCCATAGCGGCATTCCTCGTAATCACATCAGAGTTTTGGGACGTAAAAGCCCAGAATAATAAAAACAAACTATAATCATTAGTCCCTCATGCCTATTTTTTCTTTCTTTTTTTCACTATGTTTTGTGCGGCGCTTTCAGGTCACAAACGACATGCACGTATGAACGTAACATAACGTTCTTGGAAGAAAAGTTGCAAAAGTATAGGGATAAGGAGGTAAAATTCACACAAGATAGATGACGATAATTGTTTGAAGACAATATGATCATTGAAAAGTCTAAATTTACCTTGTAGAAGGGGTTAGTAGAATAAAGCACCCGTTTATGCAAGACATATGCAAATATTCTAACGGGTGCAAAATTCTTCCCCTGCAAAAATCTCCTTCGATATTCAGTTGTGCATCAGAAGTCTACTGAAATCAGGGAAACGTCATGAGCTAAACAATAGCTTTTCTATAATGGCTTTTGTAAGGATAATAATACACTTAATACCTCGTCATATATGCACAAACCGGTGGACTCACGACACATGCTCGTGAATGAGCAGACCAAATGTGCTGGCGTCTTAGGATGTGTGGACAGGTAAGAGTGCAGAACAGGAAGCGTGCAGTAATAATACGTGCTTTCCCAACGCTTCGCAAGCCGCCTATGATTAGTCTGAGGAGTGTAGTCATGGGTCAGTCACGTATCCATATATTTGATTAAAATTTAATTGATGCACTGACTTGCGAAAACTTTAGCACATAAAATCCAGATATTGGGAACGGCAGTGATAAGCAGAGTTTTTGTGAAATTGTTAAATAAATCCCGAGCAAATGATCATTTTCTGCACAGAGTTTTGCGCCATAGCGATTACCGGCCTGACAGCGAAGACGACAAGACGCGGAGACCCCCACAACGTGAGCTAGGTGACAGCGAATTACAGTCTCCAAGGTTGGGCCCCTGGGCCATGACACTATTTTCAGTGTCGGCACGCGGACTATAGTTGGCTGATCCGATCCAGGATAACAGTAAAGTATACACACTTCCCCGGTAAAAGTACGACTAAGCAGATGCGCCAAACCCCAAACCCTGAGGAAGCAGGCGCAAGAAGGTTTGCATTAAGAGGGCCCTGAATCAGCCCTCGGATTTGGTGAAAAACCAGAGTCGGCGGATGGCATACGCTGCGGGAACATCTCAGCCAAATTTTGCAGCCGTGCGCGGCGCGTGGATCTCGCAAGCTGAGCGCGAAGTCACCTTTCTCTCAAAAGCTCTCTTTTCAGCTGAAGCCTTCTTCTAACTCTTTTTGGACGCTTTATTTCACAATATAATAGATTCCCATGCGCGGCTGCTATTAGCCAATTGCCGACATCAATCGAGAAGGGTGTTCGGATCAGTGCGCTTCTTCCTACTACTACTGTGCACGTATATTGACGCAGTTTAGTAAACTGGCTGAAGTAAGCGAAAATCTGGTTTCGAATTTCGATAATGTTTACGTACTTCCGTAAGAAGCCGAATATCCCTTCTCAATGAGAGCAGCATTCCGGGCAAGTTGGTAATCCATTACTTAAATGATATTGTGCGACAAAAAAAAAAACTACACGGACGTGAGAGAATATGACACACCAAGCGCACGGTGTGTCGTGTGTCTTGGTGTGTCGTCTTCTCTCACGTTCGTGTCGTCTTTTTTTTTTTTTGTCACGTAATATCATTTAAGTAATCCCTTCTCAAGCTCGGCCGCGGCCACCCGTGCAAGAATTAAACTTTCACCACCCCGTTTATCGGCGTCGTAGCCATCGGGTCTCGCTAATTTCGACTAGTTTCGAACACTCAATTAGCCTCGAACCACGTGAAACTTAAGGTCAGACGACACGCCCGCTCACCTGCGCGAGCTTAGTCCTGCAGATCGCTCCTGGCTAGAGGTCTTGGCAGACATTGCTTTGTATGGAGCTACAGCTCTTGAAAAATGCGCACATTCGATGTGGCTACTCTCCGTCGGTTAAGCTGGCGCAAGCCGGTCCGCAACACGTGCCACGGTCTTACTGGAGCATATGAGCGCGAGCAGGCACTGTCGTGCACAAAGCAAGCGATGCAGTTGCATCTAGCTGCGGTCTGCTCCGTAGCGTAGATAACGCGGACTCCGTTGGAAGCCGCGCACTGCTGCTCGCTGAGACACAGTTCTCTCTAGTTGAGGACAACCACGTTTGGCGCATCGTAGGCGCCAAAATAGGAGTCAGTGGCGTCTACATGAATATCCAAAATCAAATTTGAACTGTGCGCCACGGTGATGTTCAGCAAGCGGAGTGTTGTGGGCACACCACGCTCCGCCGTTGCCTTCACAGTGCAAATCAATGAAGAAGTAGCTGAATCATCGCAAACGGTATGTTTGATTGCCAATAACTCCGCTTATGCTGAACGCACCGAAGAACTTTCTGCGGCAAAGTAGTTCTGAAATAGCCTAATTTAACTTCGAATTCATTTCTGGACTTCGATAAAAAGTGGTTCGTAGCCCCTTTAATGTAGGAATTGGGCTCTTGATGACGTATACTTATGGCAATGAGGAACTATTTCGGTGTCCTTTCTTTTATCAGTGATTAATTCTGTAGTAAACAAGGCCGCACGCCAGGACGCCTGCAAGGATAGTAAAAATGGTAGCATTGTACTGCGTGTGAGCTACTTAGGAGCAAGACAGCAGCACCGAACCACGGTCATGAAGAAGAAAGCTTCTCAAAGTTAAATAGGAAGGCTATACCATCTACAGAAAGCGCATTAAAGTTGTTTCTGCATATTAGCAGCTGATACTTTGGATATATTTGTGTCTTTAAGTGCCACTCCGGCTACACGTTTTCATGTAGAGTAGGAGTAATACAGAGGGGTTGAAGTCTGGGTCAGTTGGTACATACTTGAAGGAAAAAACCAGTAAAAAAACACAAAGGACAAGAGGAGAGCTTCACACCACAACGACTGGACTGTCAACTGAGCTTGATTACTGGGACTACACCGATTCTAATAAAGCTTAGTTGATAGTCCAGTCGTTGTGGTGTGAACCTCTCCTCTTGTCCTTTGTGTTTTTTGACTGTTTTTTTTTCCTTCTAGGAGTAATACGCGGTAAAGTTTCAAAGGAGAAGGAGCCGATTAACGAAAGAGGGGCTACAGGAACAAAAATTCCGTATGAAACACACTGGCACTAACGTCACGTAAAAAGTCCTAAAGCCAGGTTTCACAATAGGTAAGTCAGGTCACACGAGTACTCTAAAGGTAGGGCACAAAAAAAAGAATAAGTGCGCTCAGACGAAAATGCTACAAGTCAGGCACAGAAACAAATGCAATCATGTCAAATAAAACACATAGCCTACTTACAAGACATGATCGAAACTGAAATCCATATTTGGTCAGACGGCTGTTGTCTTCATAAAGAGAAAATAACTGATACAAATATAGCTTATTGCTTACTAGTTATTTTTTTATTATGTGCGCATATATACCACATGTTAAAGGCAATTTTTTCAGGCCTGGAAGTAGTATGTTCTAGAATTTGACCGAGCCTGGGCCTCAACGTAACTTTAAAGCAAGCCTTGCTTTAAGAGCGCCTTCTTACGCTGTGACGACCAGGACGCCTCCCTAGTCTGTCCGTGATTGACACGTGAATAGGTTGGTGTTTTTTGTTTAGGCTGATGAGCTGATACAGTTCGGGTCCCGTCGTGACATAGCAGCGGTACCTGTCGGCATGCCTGCCTTACTTCGTTGGGAGGGCAAATGGTGCATGTGATTGCGAAACCTGCTCAAAACTATGAAGCTCTATATTTCAGAGGCTACTGTGGTCGAAAAGTCCTTTAAAATCAGCCAATCTGTGATAAAGGCGGCCTTCAGTGTAGAAAATCAAGTTTAAACTTGCCGTAATAATTTAGCAGGCTCTCGTCATGCTGATGGTGGCTTTTTGATTGTGTTCCTCGACAGATGGTGTCAGAAATCAGAATTTTATTTGATTCAATATAATTTGAAACCTTAATCAGCGTAGGTGTAACAAATTGGAACTCTAATAATTCAAACTGTTTTTTATTATTATACTTTCTTGAATTCAATAGTAGCAATAACACTTAAATTCCAACTGTACCTGCAGGCATTGCGTCAGTCACATTGAAAAACAGAGAGATGCAATGACTACCGAAAGGAGAGCTACAGCAGTTGCACCATTCGCAATTCGGTTTCCTCAATATGCATACAATAATGACACCTGGTTCATGGAATCGCCAGGAAAACAAACGAACACTAATTAAAAATGCATCGAAGTACTGAGAGACAAAACCTGCGTGGGACACTCGCTCACGCCTTAGAACATAAACGCCGGGCGGATAGAAATGTCTTTCCGTCGTTGCCTATGTGCGCTCTTTCTGTCCGAATTATTCTACCAGCCATTCAGTTTGGTCGTTCATTTATCACAGCTGTGCCTACGCTGCTTTTGAACTTATGGGGCATACTTTATTAAAGCTCTACGCATTCACTGCTCATACATTTCTTATGCAAGTGTCCTTCAACTTAACTGTCGCAAGAAATGAGAGAGTAATCACTTGACGTAGCAAACGTTGCATTTGGTTTTTCCTTTTTGGATGAACCTATCCATCCTAGGAATAAAGAGATGCCATTACGACCTGCGCCTTCCGTTGTCGTTGCCCTGACCAGATAACTCGGAGTTGTAAGACGTGTTTTAATTTACTCCTATTGATTGAATAATTTTTTAATTAACTTCATTTGAGCGGCTTATCAGAGCCTCATCGCACATATACAGAGACAAACGAAGCAACGTCGTTCTCTGAGACAATTATGGAACGCAGAATGAATTCGAAAAGACAGCTATTGGGGAAAACGTACGAAATTAAATTTATCATGCGAAGCATATTAACGTAGGTTTCGGGCCTTCGCGCGACGCCCGGCGGTGGCCACCATTGACCCTGAAGTGGGGTCACGTGACATGACGTCACGTGATGACGTCACACAGGCTGCAGATGGGGCCTCATATCGCGCCGTCAGTCGCCTCCCGGCGGTGGCCTCCAGTGACCTTCAAGTGACCTTCAAGTAGGTCACTTGACATGACGTCACGTGATGACGTCACACCGGCTGCAGATGGGGCCTCATATCGCGCCGTCGGTCGCCTCCCGGCGGTGGCCACCATTGACCCTGAAGTGAGATCACATGATGTGACGTCACGTGATGACGTCACACCGGCTGCAGATGGGGCCTCATATCGCGCCGCCGGACGTCGCCCGGCGGAGGCCTCCACGCTTCGGTTCATGCCGTCGCGCGCGACGCGGCGGCGGCGCCACCATCGCTGCATCACGTGATATGTGACGTCACGCCAGGGATGAAGCGGCGCGCGCCCGCCGTCGCGTCAGTCTCTGTGCCCGCAACCGCGCCAGCGTCTTTGCGCGGGGCGTGTATGCGGTCAAGATGCCTCCAAACGCTAAGGATACGCTAAGGTTAAGCCTCCAATTTTTGGAGCACCCCTTACCATGCGCCTGCGTTCAGCGACCTTCTCAATAATTATGTGAGCCATTGTTTGCCCAATAAATTATTGCTTCTGTCACATCGCTGTCTGGACGTGAATTATTATTGCTCCTTGAGTGACATAACACACAGCCACAGAGCTCCTTGGGAACATTAATAACGACTCTGGTGCAGAAAGAGTTCAGCTTATGTACAATTATGGCTATTACATGCAACTCTCTCAAATGTTGTTTTGTAACACCGAGTATTGTCTTTGTGGCTTGCTTTATTACTGTTGAATTTATTCAACATTTTTATTACTCTTCATTCCGGTGGCTTAAGTTCCGTAACCTATATTGCTTCAACTCGGCGCGCTTTAGTGACGCAAGAAATGTCCTCTTCCCGCTGATATTGAGAAATGCTCGGGTCTTATTTTTTAATGACGGTGTAAAAACAATGAAAGCCGTTCTCTAACCTGCAGGTGGTTCGGCCTGTCTCTCGTGAAAATTACTGCAGTGTGGGCATAATAGGCTAGGGGCAAAACGAAGTTTTCAGTTTATACTGTTGAAAATATCTGGGCGGTACTGAAGAAGTAATTTTGCCATTTTTAATAAGATACGTGGCAAGACTTCGGCAAATTTATTGAGCACAAAGTGGCTGTGAGCTACAGCTTTTCATCTTCACCCAGTCGTATTTTCTAAATACATAATATCTTAAATTTTCCGTGGACATGTGGAATAGTGCTAGAGCGTTAAATTTATACAGGAATAGCTTTCTTTTAGATGCCTGAGCACTATTAAGATATGTCGGTTGAATGGCACCTGCTCTTACGAGCAGTTCTAACTTACGAACTTTTCCAAATGCGTAAGCATTTCTATGCTTGCGTTCATCCGTCCGTAACGTAGGACGATCGCTTTCAAGATAGAGCCCGGAGCAGCGAGCGCTTTTAGCTTCATGCTGCTTGTCTCTTCACCGCGAACGAAGCGTCAAGAAGACAACGCTCACGAAGATCTTAGCCAGTGCCCCATCCTGCCGCTTTGGCAGACCGCTTTCAAGAGGTGAGCCCGCGCGTCTCTATTCGCCGCGGAGCTATCAGCAGTCGGCACTCTCTGTCCGCATCGAAGACTGCTTTCACGATGCGGTCCGCGCGGCAGCGCTATACGCAGCCGCCGCCGGAGTACGTTTCATCACGCTTCAAAATCGTTCGGCGTGGAGGGACGAGGCGTTCAAGAGTGAAAACGGCTTACAATGACTGGAAAGTGATCAGCACACCTGGCGCCGTCACCTGCAGCACTTTGCTCGCATTGTCAATGCGCCTTGCACCGCCGTTTGCACCAGTTCGTGTCGTGGCAGCGCTGTTGTTTCTACTGGCCGGATCAAATTTCATAGCATTGATAATGACACCGGGCTGCGTGGAGATGAGCCAGAGGCACAATGCTTAGGCATACTAGACCACTCCCAGAGAAGTTCCAGAGGACATCTAAAGGGCTTTCAGCTGTGCCTTGAGGGACAACCTTTGTACATAGTAAAGCAACACGAATTTCTGCATGTTATGCTAGACACACAATTTTCTTAGAATTATCACATTATATCCCCTGAAGAACAAATAAACTCAATAATAAACGTTATCCGCCACGTAGCAGGCACTTTATGGGGAGAGTCACTTTTATCACTACTAAAAGTACATAATGCACTTATTAAGCAAAAGCTAGCACTTTCTTCACCTGTTCTGTATAGAATCTCCCGTTCATCTGAAGAGCGACTTCAACGATTAATAACTAGTAGCGTCAGAGTATGCTCAGGCGTTCCTCAAGCAACCTCGAGTTTCTCAGTAATTGCAGATGCACGTCACCCTCCATTTCATATTATGAGGATGGTTAAAACCTGTCGACATTTATTTCGCGCTTAAGTGCGCCATAAAAGGCACCCACTAGCAATTGCACATATTGAGAAGATCAGAGCTTGCATCAATACGGTAATTCAGGTGCAGAAATATCTATTGCCAGAACACAAATTTTGAATCTTGGGTACCTTCTACACTCCATGGCTACACTTCGCCCCAAAAATTAAACTTGTAGTTGTAGGATTTATTCGCAAACGAGACATGTTTATGCTAGTATCACAACAACAAGGGTTATGTCAGATATACTTTCGATACCCTAGTTATATTCAAGTGTAAACAGGTGGTTCTTGCTAAAAAAATTATTCTGCAGCCGCCTTTTTCATGCCAGAATGGAACCAAATACAGACATTTAACCTGTCTTACACAACATCATCAACTAAAGCAGAGCTTTCTTGCAATATGGTCTTTGTTACGATGCATAAATTAAACACATAGAGGGAAGCACTGGGTCATCAGTTGTGAGTTGCAAGACGCTTTGTCGTCACTTCGTGGTGGCATCAGCAGTTCGCAAAACATGGCGTTTTAGTTTACGAGAGATTAAACGAACTCACAAAAGCAAGTGTAGAGAATCGCACAGTAATGTTCTAATGACTACCTGGCCGCTGCAATATCGATGGGAATGTGACAGCAGACGAGGCAGCTGGACAAACATCTGGACTCCCTCTCACACTAGGTGAATTGCGGCTCATACTGAGTCGGATCTCAACTCGTAGTTGCAGAGCGACATGGTTTGATCAGAATTCAAAATATTGAGATTCATTTCTTATTGACCCTTCGTTCAATTTAAATCTCCTCCCCGTTGGATACAATCCGAGCCTTTGAAACGCTGATTCGTCGTCTACGGGTCGGTAGCGCATGTACAAAGCACTTTCTTCAAACAATTTCAAGAGCTCACAGTCTGGAATGCCCTTGCGGCCACGCGGATGAGGATATGCACCTTCTGCTAGAATGTCCACGACACGACACATAGGGACAACATTTAGCACATAATTTAATTACATTGAACCGGATGCCGTTCAGCATCAGGAATATCTCAAGTCCATGGGCAATATATTCATTGCAAAGGCAGCCGTTCCTGGCCCTCCAAAGACTTCTAGAAGCGAGCTGTGTTGTCGGAAACTTTTTAGTAGAGTGTTATTCTCGTAAGCTTACTCTCTGGGTTTAATTTTGCATGACTTTGGCCCATTCAATGCCTGAATTCATGTCATGTAATCTAATTCGTGCTTTCCTATGTGCCCCAATTTTAGTGTTGTGACCAGACTTCGTGCTGACTTACACTTGGGTTACATTTCGTGTACAGGCTTCTCGAGGGTAGCTCAGCCTCCTGTAATTCTGCAGAGAGAAATTTATGTTATTTTTCGCAGATGTCCCCCGCTTGCACAGGTCCTTTACTATTTCTTACTATGAAGGCGACAACTTGTGCCTCTTATTCCTAGTGAGCAAAGTAATTCAGTGCTCATTCAAAACTGGGTACGAATGATTGCCCGTAATTCAAGCCTATGAAACTGTGACCAATGCAGTAACGGGTGGCAATGTGTGTACACCCTTGAAATTATTTAACAATGTCGCGTGAACATCGACCACTCGGAGTGTCAGTGGCCTTGTAGTGACGAGGGGCTGTGGGACAGGCGACAGTATGCGCTGGCGCGCCAGACAATTTGCAGTTCCAATGTCACCTGCTGTGTTGTTCGCTTCAGGACTGCCCCCTCAGCCGCTACAAGGCCGTTGACATGCCGCGAGGTCGATGCTCGCGCGATATTGACGAACTGCAAGTGTGTATGTGGGTTTGTGTGTGTGGACAGGGGTAGACAGAAGAAAGTGTATGTATGTATGTATGTATGTATGTATGTATGTATGTATGTATGTATGTATGTATGTATGTATGTATGTATGTATGTATGGATGTATGTATGTATGTATGTATGTATGTATGTATGTATGTATGTATGTATGTATGTATGTATGTATGTATGTATGTATGTATGTATGTATGTATGTATGTATGTATGTATGTATGTATGTATGTATGTATGTATGTATGTATGTATGTATGTATGTATGTATGTATGTATGTATGTATGTATGTATGTATGTATGTATGTATGTATGTATGTATGTATATGTATGTGTATGTATGTATGTATGTATGTATGTAAGTAACAATTGTCACAGCACAATTTACTCGTCTGGAACCACCAAAGCATCTCTTCTGATTGTGACAAAGTAAAATGCTATGCACAAGCTAAGCCAGACAAGCGTAGAATAAAAATGTTTCATTTTTATTCGACTGCGTGGGTACGCCTGAATATGGGCCAGTAAATTTAGACGAAATATTTTGTCGCGCAGCACACTGAATATATTTCTTTAGCTGCGCGATCACTTGGAATCTAGGAAATAACGTACAGAAACACTAGAACAGCGGTCACTGCTAAGCCGGCACGTGCTGCTCTTATGGCAGCTGGCGGCAGAAGCCCCGTCTAACAAGGCAGCTTTCCGGCACCAGAAGAGCGGCTTTGCTCGAAATACCCGCTTTCTTGGTAATGAGCGCTGTATATGCAGCAGTATCCTGTGACGTGCGCTACTTATGACAGTGATAGTCGCTCTCTAGATAAAAAATCGTACGTCTTGCGCCGTAGGGAACGCAACAGACAATTACGCAGCGTATCCATGCGAAAAGGAAAGATGAGACAATTGACTTGTGCGGTTGGTCGTTTTGGAGCCGTCCAGCGAGGACCATCTTGTTCGGATGCTTGGTCGAAAAAGGGCACTCCGACTACAGTCAGTTAGTTTTCTGAGACTGCAGAAATCTGTCTCGGAGCACCCCGCAACGCTCTTACCGACGATGTCAGCTCAATTACGAGCTCCATTCTTATTCCGGTCACCTGAGCGCTATACTGCTTCCGTCAGCGCGCATCTGGCGGCGTCAGTTCGGCCGTTATGGTGATTTCAAAATTGTGTTTTAACTTCGTGCTGTCGTGCTTTGTGAGTCTCACGTCTATGATGCCGAAGCGGCAACGTTTTATTTGTTAGTGGCCCCTTATTACCCTAATAGTTCGCTCGCGGTGGAAATACTGCCACTTATTTTGTTTGATTGGGGCGGCAGGATGCGGGCGGCAGCGCTGAAAAGCCAAAGCCCCCTGAAGCTTAATGCCACCGCCAAAAGCGCTTGGTCTGTCTCCATCGTCCCTCAACGAACTTATCTGGTTACACTGTTCCTGAAGCTTTTGCCTGCATAAAAAAAGACGTAGCTCAGCCGTCATACTTTTATAACAGTGGCGAAACAAGATTTACAGGAGAATAAACTCTACAATGTGGAAAGTGAAACTGCTACCTGATATGAAGAGTTTCATATCTGTACAAGTAAATTCTTTACAAGTGCTCCTTTGATTCAAAGTTTTATCTATCTATCTATCTATCTATCTATCTATCTATCTATCTATCTATCTATCTATCTATCTATCTATCTATCTATCTATCTATCTATCTATCTATCTATCTATCTATCTATCTATCTATCTATCTATCTATCTATCTATCTATCTATCTATCTATCTAACTAACTAACTAACTAATTAACTATCCCATCCATTCATCCATCCATCCATCCATCCATCCATCCATCCATCCATCCATCCATCCATCCATCCATCCATCCATCCATCCATCCATCCATCCATCCATCCATCCATCCTTCCAATGCCACGAACAATGTGCTGAGAAAATACTCGCCCCTTGATCTTTAGTATACAGCATTCATACTTCTCTATTATTTATTTATTTATTTATTTATTTATTTATTTATTTATTTACACAATACTGCAGGCCTTGGTGTAGCCCAGGCAGGAGGAACATATAAATAATAATAAATAATACTAACATTAGCAGACGTAAACTATAGTGCATAGAATACCAACTCTGTTTATCAGCTGCGAGAACAAAGCACGGAAAAGAAACACTCGCTCCTGCAATGAAGGGATCGCCAAGACAAATTACGCTAAAAATATGTGTAGAAATGAACTATTGATGCAGTTTAAGTGATGTGAATAAATATAATGCAAGAAAAAAAAAGAAAGGAAATCCGACTTCGGTAATGAATTCACAAGAAAGCAATGATGTCAGTAATTCAGCTGGAGCTGCCCAGATGGAGCTAGCGCTATGCCTGACCACAAGCTTACAAAAAATAACGCACGAGACGGGCTTTTTTGTTTTACTTTACAAACACCGCTTCTCTGTGGGGTGCTCACTTATTCTATTCTTTTTTTTTTTGCATGCGGAAGGGAGCGGATCGTGCTTTGTTCCATAGGGCAGCTGCAAAGTATGGCGCACCTAGGAGCCCACTGCTCGCGGAGCTACGACAGGCGACTGCCCAGCCCGGCCGGCAGCCCTCCACGCGCTCTCGTTACGGGGTCCGAAGCGAGCGAGCGCGCCGCCCCTGGCGAAGCGGAGGCGAAGCTCGCAGAGCCCCGGCCCGCCGCGTTCCCCCCGTCGGATCAGAACGCGACGGGCGCTCGTAGTGTTGCGGTGGCGCGGCGCAATGAGCCGTCCTCGGCCGGCGGAGCACTGCGCTGCCTGAAGTGGCCGCTCGCGCCCGTAGGAAAACGCCGGCACCCGGCTTATCTGGCCTTCACTTTACCCTCGCCTACGCCTGTGTGTCAACGGCGAGAAGCTGCGATCGGAGGCCGTTGCGGGGATTCCAGGCTGTTCCTCGTCCACCCATTGCGCGGATTAATCTTGTCCGAACGTGATCCTGGATTTGGCGTTCTGTTGTGTGCTAGCGACCGTGAACGTCGCTGTCGCGGTCTTGTGAACTTGCCCGCCAACTGATTATTACGGAAACACCGCTCCGCTCACTCTTTTCAGCGGCACGCTTCTGACCATATCGCGTTTTTTTTTTGTATTTTTCTCCTTTCAACTAATTTTTCCCATGCTATTGGACATACCTGTAATCTGAGCCTTACATGTCCACTGTGACCAGCATGCCACATGCTATGGACAGTTCATCCGAAGTGGAATACGGTTTATGGAACCAACTGCGGTGGATTACTTGTACGATGCCTGTAAGTAATACGGTTTCTTCTTGTTTTTTTCTAAGAGACGTTGCTCTCACCTTAATTTTTTTTATTCATTGGTGGCTCTATGATCAGTAGTGATTAAACTACAAATGTAGACCGCGTTATGTAGATAGTCCAAGCAAGAGGCATCACACGCTAAGTTTTAAAGTAACACGGTAGGCCCAATGAATCCTATTCATGTCCGTTCTTCTATAATTTTTTTATTTATTTATTTTAACGTAATATCCACCCTTTGACAGGGTTATTACAGGAGTAGGGTAAAGAAAGAAGAAAGGTTTACACATAAGCAGTTACAATAATAGTAATTGTCAGGGGCAAATTTGCTAAACAAGAACAAATAAGAAGAAATAGACGTAAAACAGTGAGTATCAATACGAATATTGACAAGATTGCCAACAGGAAAAGGAAATAATCATATGGAGAATACAAACAACATCTATTTCATCAGTCTGATGAGTACGTATTATGCAAGCCATGTAACTGCTCAAGAAAATCATAAATTCTTTGCTATTCCATTACAAGTCGGTCAAGAGTATTTCATTCCCGAATACATCTAGGCAGAAACGAATAACAGAATGTATTATTGTTGCACGTACATTCTTGGAGTGTGAAATCATGTGTATGACAAAGGGGTCTTGTTCGTTTAGTTTCGACGTATATTGTGTAGTCTACTTTAAAATCGTTGTGCATTAGCATATATAACAACTTCAGGCGGTGAATTTTAGCTGGACATTGGAATGAGGGCAAACCTGCACGGCGCAGCAATTCCATAGGCGAATAAAGGTGTCGATAGAGGCTAAAAATAAGTATAATCGCTTTTTGCTGCACGTTTTCACGCATGCTGATACCGCTACATGGGAAAGGGAACCAGATTATATTGGCATATTCTAGAATCGGTCGGACAAGTGTGGAGTATACCAAAAGTTAAGTGTCACGGTCAGCGTGCCACAGCGTCCGAATATGTGAGTTTAGCTTAATTCCATTTTATTGCGTGTACAACTATTTCTCTCCTGCCACGTGGAGTATCTAGCTGTAACATAATAATTTTCGCATTAAGATATTTGAACTTCGATTGGTCAGTAGGCTGGATTTCGTAGCTCGCCTTTTTGCTGGTGTGTAGGCAAACGAAATGATACATGCTGGACGCACTGAACAATGTGTTTTTTGCACGCGACGCTTATATGTAAGCAAAGTTGGCTGGTTTACATTGAAGAGTTATATAAGGCGTGTTCCGTCGTCTTGAAGAAATTGTGCCAATCGGTACTACGAGCTGGTGAAATGGGACGTATAGTGCACATAAATATATATCAAGTTCATTAATCTCACTGTGAACAATAATGATGAGATGATATTCAAATATTTAAGTGTAATCTTAGGATTTAGTCACAAAATTATTCATAATCTCGCCTGGGTTTCTTAAACAACAAAAGTCCGTTTGCAGCCACATTAGTCTTGATTGATTATCGACCATCTCGTCTATCAGGCTATCTACCACCAAAAATTCAATCGCCGATCATGTGTATTTATGTCTAGGACGGAGATCATTCAAGTTTCATGAGAACTTGCTAACCTAGCTTTAAGTGCTCTTAGTTTCTGGGCCGTTACTTATTAAAACACTCTAGAAACAAAATTACCGTTTTTTAGTTACAAAAGAAACAATGTTTCAAAGACAAGCGTTGGCTCGATTTAACGGTTATCCTAATTGACATATATCTTAGATTATTCCTCAAATAAGCGAAATGGAAGCCCGGTTACTTAAGTAATTGGTCTGAATACAAATTATTTCTTTATGCAAGTGGTCGGCGCAACATTAATAATTCACTACACTCTTTCTTTGGCGTTTTTCCTATCTGGATCTTCAATGCGTGGATTTCACTGAGACCTTTTAATGTTTCCTCTTTCTTCACGCAACTACCATTTATTTGCCGCAGTAATACGAAGCAGGCTGAGAAAAGCACATCAAGTGCGAACGCTTTCAAAACACCGGCATGTAATATGAGCATATATGGGGAACTCCGCTTCATGACAGGGCAAACAAGTTCCAGCGCTATATTTGGGAATCATCGGCCAAACATTTACTACCATCAGAAAGCGCTGCCAGTTGGTGTCTTGAAAGTTGTATGTCTAACATTAGCAAAATAAAAATAGCAAGACACAATTGTCACTGAATAATATTTCTGTGAAAACATAACAGACATCGTAATGAACGTTATGCGCAGCGCTATGGGTGGTCTTGCGAACAATAAACACGGAATTGGGCTTATTTCTCCGTTCAGACACTTTCTGTACATGTTCTCGTCGTTTGTCTATTTAGCATGGCGATAGACAAGAAAACAAAATAACTGTCCTTGCGCCATGCCAGTATTGTCTTTAAGAGACTGCTCGTAAAAGACATTAAAAAAAATGTGCAGATCCCACGCACTGTGCGAATCGACGTTATGCGATGCATTTTGCAGGTACCTGGCTATCCAGCACTGTTTAGGATTTCTTCGAGCCATTACCAGATGAGCCAACGTGTTTGTGTAAATTGAGTAGTTGTGCTCGTGGGTCGCGAGCGTACGTGTGTGTGAGGACAGCCACGTCGAACATGGTCGCATGGCAGCAAAAGCGTATCTACACCGGTCGTTCGGCGCGAGCCTAAGACATGGCGATTGTTGAGTCCTACATGGGCGAGCGTAAGCGAGAGAGGGACATGGATTGCGACTGTCATCAGTGACCACCTGCTATGCTATCGTACCTACCTATTTCTACTTCATGCGGTATATGTTAAATCAACGATGACATTTGTACTCTGGCGAGTAAATGCTAAAACATGATTAACTTGGGCGATCATGAAGTGGGTACAACGTCACAATTTCTACGTAGCCTTAACTGCTACGAGAGCTTTGATGGTAAATAGGTCATTTGATGCTTTCTCATAACTAGAAAGTGATCGTGGCCTAGTGGTTATAGCTACGGGCTGCTGTGCTCCTCGGTAGAGGTTTCACCATCGGTTTCACGTTGTTTTCTTTTCAGTGAAGCGAGGCCAGACAGGAACCTACCTACCTAGCGCAAAGTGCCAAAAATGAGGCATAGAATGCATCGCATTTACAAAAAAGAGAGAACGTTTGGGCGGAATCTGCAAAATAATTTTTGACAGTTCTTTTTTTCTTTTTCCATTACGCCGATTCTTAACAAGACTCAAACTCAACTCGACGGTAGCGTTCTCTATTTGAACTGGCACAGCGTGATGCTTTCCTTCTAAATTTACTCTCGCGCTCTTTCTTTCCACTTCTTCTGTCCAGGTTAACTCGCGCTTGCTTACCTTCTTCGACTTCACAGCAATGCGACCCGCTGGGCATTTGAGGACATCAGCAGCGGTGGACTGACTGTCGCGCAAGACGAGTCGCACATCTTGTATTCGTTTCGCGCCTTCTCTGGGCGGGTCTTTCATAATGCATGTGCTCGAAGAATGTATCACACATATACGAGGAAAGAAGACCGACCAGGGGTGCATGGAACTCGCTCCGTATACGCGAGCGCCCTCCTTTCCCTCTCTCCTGGTGGCAGCACTCGTTCCGGCGTTCACGCCCCCGAGAGCGTTTCGCGCGAGCGCTTTGGAGCCTGCCTCGTAACGAGATTGAACGCAGCCTCGGTCTGTCCTGGTCGGGCACTTAAAGTGCTTCTCGCCATTGCTGTCGCTCACCGCTGGCTGCCTTTAACGCCTGGATAGAACGCTGCCTTACATCCTTATGCATTGATGGATGCGACTTCGTGCGGCTTGCTGGGAGCGTCCGTGTTTCTTCTTATCTGTCTCGAAACTGTCGTGCAAATCTTTTGTTTCTTTTGTTTCCCTATAGCTCTTTGCGGGCGAAACCTTTTTTCTTCACGCTAAATATGAGTACTTTCTCGTTGGCGAAGTTGTACTTTTTATTCTGTTTATGTCGTGCTCCTATAGAACTTATTCGGTTATGATTATTAAGCCCTGCTAAGCATGAAAATGACGTCGTCTAATCGGTCCTTTTATTCGCGGAGCTGTTTACATGGAAGAATGGTGCGTGCGAGGCTCCAGCATAAGCTTTCACTGGCATTCGCAATGGATTAGCGAGCGAGCACCGGCTATTCACAATTTTCTATTATTTGTCAAGTTTTTGCTAGTTCACTCTCTCGTGTTAACAAATAGCTCTGGTAGCGAGAATGCCGTGCTATTTCATTAAAGAAAATGTACGCGTGTCTGTTTCCTTTTTACTGTTTTCTTGCTAATTTTTTTGCTCATTCATCCATTCTTTTGTTTGAATTCTTGGTTGCTGGCTTGACTTCTTGCCTGCTGCCCTAGCTCATTGGATAGGTAACCAGACATTCAGTGTCGAAGCTGTCTGATCGCCTTTCCCCAGCCAGGCTTTAAAGTGTACTTATCTTACGTGCCAGTATGGGGCCACATTACTTGGTACAGTTGTGCAGATGGGACCACGTTAGGACAGCTTGCTTGACCAGCACAGTATTCATCGCTGAGCTCTATTGACCGTTGTCATCTTCCTTCGCAACGTAGGCGAAAAAAAAAACCTTTTACGCACATTACTTTCCAGGCGTGTAGCCACTGACTCATTAACGTATATATCTTTCTCACTGGTTTGCATTAATAACTTAGGTCCAAACGCAAGCAGTAAATTCCAGAGATTGCAAAGCAACAAAGAAGAATTATTTTGGCGTCGTTAGGACCTATAAAACGTACACTGATGTTACGGAACGCTGCAATTAAGAGAATTTGTATTTCGTGTGTGTTCATTTCCTTTTCGCTGGGGTTTCTGTTGCACAGTTGTAACGCAACTATACAGGCCTAACGAACAAAGTAGTGACGTGCGCATCGTACCTCGGGTTAGCTTCACGTTTCTTTAGTGAGAAGTTTTCTTTGGACCATGGTACGCATCCCTAATGTATGCATCCTTGCTTGTTCTCCGCGTGAAGGTAAGTTACATAGCATTTAATCTACCACCTCTCTAAATCTTCGCATCACAAAAATTCCAACACATGCGTTGGGCCAGCATAATGTTTCGCACTAGTTAAAATGTTCGATTTCCGAAATAAGGACTGCTTAGCGGTGCGTATTAGTGGTTGCAGAGTTCGGAAATATATATTGCGGTGAGTAATTCGTGTTCACCAGATGCGGTTGACATTGGTGGGGCTTTTCCTTTTACACCAGGCTATGCCTTTGTGTGCAACTAACAAAAATCAAGTCTAACCTATGTTCCACGTAGTCAGATCACACTTGAGGCCATCAATACCAATAAAATGCGGAAATAAAGTCGGATGGGATGCTAGGTCTGACGAAGAATCTGTATTTCAATACAAAGTGGATATGAACGCTACTCTTTCTAAATGTTTACTTTTTGAAGAAAAAGGTACCTGTTACATTCATCAACTTGAAACCTTAAATTTAAATAGCAACTCCAAGAAAACATTCAATGAGTCGCGAATTTTCCGGAAGCCTCCGCATTAGCGCCATCACTGCAGCTTCACTGCAGTAGGTAGAAACTTCGGCGCTTTTTTTTCTCACAGGGACTTTTTTCGCTACACAAGACGATGCGTAAGGAAGAGTGAGAGCAGTAACACCGAGAGATAAACACGACATAAAAAATTTATGCAGATCCCAAACACTGTGGGAATCGATGTAAGCGAAACTTTCTGTGTTGTTTGCTTTGGTTGACTATAATTAGCGGTGATGTTGACGGCGCATGCCTAATTTCTGCAGTGCTTAGTCAGATACGAGGATGGTGAGTTGATGTTAGACGTTAGCTTTCATGTACCACTGCTGCTTGTCTGCGTAGCCCACAAAATAGACAGGAAGACGTGTTTGCTTGAGGCATTGTTGTGCACTTTATTGTTCATAGCATATGAGAGGGTTAAGCATTGTCATTGCCTCCCATGGCACATCGCATCATGGGAGAAGTGGTGATCTTTAATTGAATTATGGGGATGTACGCGCCAAAACCACAACCAGATTATGAGGCATGCCGTAGTAGTGGACAGGGGAATAATTTTGACACCCTGGTGTTGTTTAACTCTCACCTAAATCTAAGTGCGCGAGCGTTTTTTGTATTACGCTCCCGTCGAAACGCAGCTGCCGTGGTCGGGATCGAATCTGCGACTTCGAGCAATGCCATAGCCGTCAAGCTACCGCGGTGGGCCCAGATGTGTTGATTTCACGTCCAATCACTGCTGTAGTGACGTCTAGACCCTAGGGTGACTTAAGTTGGCTTTGCGTCTGCACGCCCTGCGTCAGTTGTCCGCTTGAGAAATTTGCATTGTGTTTATTTCTAAAGAATAGCAGAAACATGCAGTACCGTACCTTCAGTGTGCTCCCTACCGATGTCGTGTTTATAGTAGTAGCCTTTCCTTGCCTTTTCCCTGTTCCTTCCTTCCCCCCTGTATGGGAACTGTGAACGAAGAGTGGCAAGGCTCAGTCATTTCGCGACTGTGCCGGTTTTACCCATTCTTCTTGCCCCCTCTCTATCCTCCTATCTACCTCTCTTCAGGACTTTCACGTTAGTAAAAGGGTAAGCGTTTCTTTTTCTGCAATGCTTTTGCTGGGGTCACAGATAATGTGACGACGCCAGGGAGCTCCAGAGGGCATTGTGCAGATGCGATGCGATGGAAAGTTCCAAACGAGTTTATCGCGTCGTCTTTCCTCTCTTCCGCGCTCCTTCTATGTATATACACGCTCTGAACCACCCCCCGACGCGGCGGGAAAAACAGTGGCACTTTTGTCAGCAGCAGCAGTGGAAAACTCGAAGGAAAAGGCAAAGAATGCTTCGCTTTAAAGGAGATAATGGCAGGTACACCAAGTAGCCCTCGTATCTGTCACCCCAAACAGCGAACCGCTGTCTTGGTCGCGTGTGGCGTATAGAACGAATGCCCGAAGACTCAAAAAAAAGGAAGAAGAAGAAAAAGAGCACGACATATGGCGGCGTGTTTCGAGAGGAGACAAAGCATCGCGACCACTATAGGATTCCGGCGGCGCATGGTCCTCGCTGCCGCATCGACAGACAGACAGACGGGCCGGCGTCTTGGGTGGCCGCGCTACCAGAGCAAGTGCGGGAGCCGCTCCCAAAGTAGGAATTGAGTTATTGAGGAGCTCCAATAGCCGCCCGGAGGTAATCTAATCGAGGGAGACCGAGCCGGACCATTAGCGGTGGTCGCTCACTCGACTGCCACGTCCTCTTAAGATTGTGTTCTTGTTTCTGTGCTTGTATCTGACTAACTGCGCCAGAAAAAATAAAAACGCGAAGCTCTGCTGCAAAGTGACGTCCCACCTCTGGTGCTCGAACACCGAGCATGACAACGAGCAGTGGATGCCCTGCTCGAACGCAGCGTTGCTCCGGGGCATATGGCGGTTTCTTCTCCTTCATTTTTGCACATCAGGCTCTGTGTGTGTGCTTCTCACATTGTCCGCTCGTAGCACTGAATCTGAGATGGGCAGCGTGTAACGAGAGAAGTGCCTTCCTCTGCGTACTCTTCGATAGGCGTGATTCACTTCACTCTGCCTCTCCTAAACGGCCGTGTGCGATCGTGCGAACTGCCCGCGTATAGCAGCCATCGCTACTGAGCCCGCTTTATCGATTCTCGTCGGAGATACGGCAATCCTGGTGGGAAAAGGGAAAGAAAATCAAGGCACCCGGAACGCGGTAAACGCCCTACCAACCTTCCAGCCCGCGGCTCGTGTTGGCCGAAGAAGAATGGTCCTGCGCGCCAGACGTGCGCCTCGCAGGACGAGTGAGCCATCCTTGTTGCTCCGAGTTGCCTCCCTCGGCTGCTATCTCTCTACCTCGTCTACTCGCCAACGCAGACCCAGGCACCGTTAGTTGAGAAATCCCGCCCAGAAAGCTCCCGCCGAAACATTCGTCTTGCGGCTAGAAAACCCTTTGCTGCGGTTCCTGGCCGTCACGTCTTGGCAGGCTGCAAACAAAGTTAGCGCCCGCCATGCCCTTTCTTTCACGTGCTCCTATTATTTGCGTGCTTCTTTTACTTCCCCGTGGAGCAGTAATGTTGAAAATCTAAGCTACGAATACTTCGGCAATTTGGCAAGCTGTCTCGAATGCTCTGTCTCTTTTCTGAAACACCAATAGGGGATCGAGGGTTCCAACTTCACCTGGAAACAATGTTTCGTGATTTGCTCTTATGCGATCCAGAATGCGTAATAGGCTGGTAGAAAATGAAGTTTGATGAAACTGTTGTGGAAGTGAGGTTCTTTTGGAGTTACATCAAAGCCAGGTAGGGTATGTAGTTGAAGTTCTTAAGGCGAGAGCTTATGCTATTGCTGTGGAATGAAAGGTCGAACCAGTATGATGATTGTGATAGTAATGATCGTTATTAAGTAATGTATTATAATCTGCGACATATTAGCTTAAACAAAAATCCTGTAATTTCAGATTTGTGAGAGCGAGACTATGATATGCGCTGCGGAATCTACATACGCAAGTTCGGTCAAGAAAAGTCATCACTCCGCGCATTCCGTCCATGTTTCGCTGAGCGCCAAAAGCGTTCGCTCGCGCGAGCATACGCGTGAGGCTCCTCGCGGTGGGTTGCAAATAAAAAATGCTAAAAGAACAGTAAACATAAAAATGATCTAAAACAGTGCATTAGCAGCCGTATACCAGGGTGTTTGTTTCTGAGGATTAAAGCTTGTTTCATTCAAAACTGAGCCTATATTAAAAAATTCGCCGTTCCACCGAAACGGCGAAGCACCGATTGCGATAGCAAATTAGTAGATAGCTGCACGATGTAAGGATAGTATTTTATCCGCCGCGTAAAGTTGCAAACATGCACTCACTAAATAAATTAGCAATGATACAATATGTAACTGTGACTCAACGAGGACGTAGAAAGAAACAGACACACGTAGACAGCGCTGTCTTTCTGGGTCTGCTTCTTTGTACGTCCTTGTTCAGTCGCGCTTACACATTATAATATGGATTCAAGCCAACGAGCTGGTCAACGTGTTTGAACTAAATTAACCAGCACGTTGTCACGCACGCACGGTTAAACATGAACACACATCGCTCGATGACAGCGGAAGCTGTCTGTGAAAACGCTGCAGCTAGGAATCGTGGCAGCAGCTGCGAGCCAATTGACCTCCATGCATCTGTCGCTTCAACGCGTACGAAACGTAGAAAGCACAGAACATACGAAGCTACCGGCACTACGCGCCACCATGCTACGCGCGCTCTGCGAACATCGCAGTTCGCTTTGAAGGTGAGGCCTGCGCGGGCGCGCACTTTAGCCACGTCGCAGATCGCTTTTAAGACACACAAGCGCCGGCAACGCCTCCCTATGGCGTCCGCCGAAGGCGTCTACTACGGTGTCCGAATGAATGAATTGAATTATGGGGTTTTACGTGCCAAAACCACTTTCTGATTATGAGGCACGCCGTAGTGGAGGACTCCGAAAATTTTGACTACCTGGGGTTCTTTAACGTGCACCTAAATCTAAGCACACGGGTGTTTTCGCATTTCGCCCCCATCTAAATGCGGCCGCCATGGCCGGGATTCCATCTCGCGACCTCGTGCTCAGACTACGGTGTCCGCGATTCACGTGGATAACGCCGTAGTAGATGCCGTGGTTGTCTCCACTCTGTACGAAGCGGCGGGTGAGGAGGACATCGAAAGAGAGAGAGAGAGAAGGAGATTCTAGATGATGGGAAGGAAAGGTTGGCATCGAGGCACCCTAGCAGCCGCCGGAGAAGAACACCTCTCCTCCTCCCTCGCCTCACCCCCCTACCTCGCGCGCCATAGGAGAAGGCACGCATCCGTGCCGCGTTCCTCGCTCGCGCACGCGAGGTTGAACCGCCTTCGCCGGCTCACCCTCACACGCTCTCACTCACACGGAACCTCACGGCGACGGTGACGGCAGAAATGCGCTTGCAGTGTCAATATAATAGCTATCGCGATAAAAGAGTCGCGCATAACTGCGGTCAAAAAACATCGAACTATATCCAAGTGCGAACGAAACCACTGCAAGAAGTCTCTCTAGCCTCCACAGCGTTGACTGCTATGCACGAAGCGGGGCATACGCCTCCGACTAGACGAAGACCGCGAGCGCGCAGCTACCGCACCAAGCGCTCTCCAGCTGATTACTCCCGGCCGCCCACCACTCTTATTATGCGGTGCTGTCGGGCGCGTCTGGCCGACAAGTCGTTGGGTCGAGAAAGCTGCCGCCTTCAGCGTTCGCGGTGTACCAGTGGCTGCAGCGTCGTCGTCGTCTCTCCCATCAGATGAGATTGCGCGGACAGGGAAGCAGCTACCTAAGAAAGAACCGAGCATCCAGGAAGGCAGATTGCTCGCAATGCCGGCACCCGACCGCCCAGTGAGGTTGGGGACGGGGAGACATGAGGAGACAGTCGGAGGGAATCAAGAAGCCGTGGGCGTATTAGGCGGACATTCTGTTACAGCCGTGCTTCTTAGAGAGTATCTTTATGGAGTAGTTTTTACAATTTTGTTTGGTCACCGACAATGTAATGTTTAATGCGAAGGTCCTCGTCGGACCACCGCTCATTCGACTCAGCCAGTTCCTGCAGAAAGCAGCACCTGGGAACACCGATTGCTGACGAGCCCGCTTCTGCTGCGGAACAGTTGCAACCTTGAGCGAGACAGGCACGTTGTCTTCCAGCACAATGCTTCCCCCTTCCTGAACTGTTATGATGGTTTACTTCGCCCCTCGATTTTAGTTTAGGTAAATGGGTACTTTGTCCTTGTAAATGATCGCCTGAAGTTTTCAGCATTTTTTAACGTTCTATAAAATGGGACCCACGTTGCACACAGTTAAATTTTGAAGCGACGCTTTCTTTGCCTCTTCTCCCGACTTTCCGAGCACTGCTGCTGCTGCTGCTGTTATGGTCTGGCCATGCGTTCCGCTGGGTTTCTTGCAACACCACCAGATGGCGCCGGCCTCCACGCATCCCGGCCAACGCCGCCGAAGGCCGGGATGCGCAGTTTCTGCGTGTGGCGCGTGCTGTGCTTGCTTTCCTATGCGACAAAAATGCAGGTGCTAGGATGTGAAGGTTGCATGCTGGGCTGTGATAGTGTAAACATTACAATCGTGCATAGCCTGCAGAGAGCGCTCGGAGCTGGTGTCTCTGCTGGTAGCCGTGGTTGTGAAGCACGCTGCGCTTCCGCATCCGCATGTAACCGAACGCTGCTTTGCAACAACCAAACCCGCAAGAGAATTCCCCTCGCTGACTAGCCGTTGATGAGGAAATGTTCTGCACGCTTCTGCCACGATGCGAAGTGCCGTATGAGGCAACAATAGCGATCAACCCTCTCAAAGATTATGAACAATGACGCACAACAACGCCTCAAGCAAACACCTCTCCCTGTGTTCTGCGGCCTACGCAGACAAACAACAGGGGTTCCCGCAAGGTAATGGTTAACATCAACTCACCACTCTCGCATTGAATTAAGCGCTGAAGAAATTACACATTCACCGCCTACATCCCCGCTAATTATCTTTAGTCAGAGCAAACAGCACAGAAAGCTTCGCTTACGTCGATTCCCAAAGTGCGTGCGATCCGCATATTTATATTCTTAAAAGGACCATTTACTTTTTACTGACGTGCAGAATTTCTCCTCAAACTCTGTGCTAAATGCGCCTTTGCGATGTCTGTGCCGTTTGTACAAAGGTCATAGTATCCTGTGCCACTGTTTAAGTTAGCCAGCGCTCCTTGCTTACACACCGGTACCCAAGCTCTCCCCTTAGATCTCTTGCTTTGAAAGAAAAAAAAAATACTTCTAGTTAGCGACAGAACTTAACGTTCGGACACCTTGCCGTTTCTTATAAAAATGCACGGGTTTTTGAAGGAGCTACATTTCAGACAAGGTAAGTGAATCTGGTAGGGGCAAAAGCGCAACGCACAGTAATCCGGGGTTGTATTTTCTAATGCATGTTTTTTAGTTCTTTGTAATTTACTCGGACGTAGATCGCACGCCGTCACGTGCCGTTCTCGCCAGGCTCACACACTCAGGGCGACATTTAATAAGAAATAAATAATGAAAACTGAAATAGAACGTCACAAAATACGAGCCCCTATTTGTTCAATGTGCAGTTTAGAAAGGCTTGCTATCACCTCTGTAGTATACATATCACGAAACGCCTACGTTAGCCATACATATTTAAACTAATGGTTAAGGATCACCAATGTACCTACTAAGATATCATCGATGAATTTTTATGAGAACTACATTCTTGCATTTGAATAAATAGTAACAATTATGCGTGAACGAGCAGCAGAGGTTATAAGCACGTGTCCACCAGAAAAATTTACATAAATAGTTTATTCTATATTTATTTACGAGTCAAAATATGCGCATGTCTTTAACGGCCGACAAGTGCGGTAAAAAAATGTGTGTCAAGCCGCTATGACTCGTCACAACGGCGTGAGAGTACATTTTAGTACTTATAGCCAGCTTATTAACCAATTCGTATGTAGTGAAGAAGACGTGTTAAGAAATGTTCTTGTATTGTAAGACGTAACCGTGTGGTGATACCACTTCAAAGAGAAAAAGTTCAACCTTTTACTGCGTTGTTATCAAACCCGTTGAGTTGTTTTGCGGCATAACAGTCCCGCATATTTCTGCATTCTTCGAGAAGCACAATTCTTCATAAGTAGACCCGCCGTGTTCAGTGTTGTATTTAGTTTTTTTTTTCAAAATTATTTTCATGTTTGTTTCTCAAATCGTTCCGGCACATATCCACATGAGCTTTTTTTTTCCTTTTTGTAATCACTGCAACGCGTTTGTTTCTTCGGAGGGAATTTATACTACTCCAAGTAAAAAAAATAAATATGCACAGAAATTCCTCTGGGAGTTGTCTAAGAATGCGTAAGTAATGTTATGAAACTTGATCCGACCAATATAATGCTTATCAACTTTTAGCAGTCGTTATCAACCTTATCGGACTCGACCTGTTCCTTATCAACCCTTATCTATCCTTAACAACCTTATCGGACATGATCCGAGAAGGTTATCAGGGCTTATTAACATTATCAGAACTGATGCGACTATAATAAGCCCTTATCAACCTTTAGCACCTTATTCATCTACGTCGAACCATCATGAACCATTATGAGACCCACATAACCCTTCATCACTCCTTGTCATGCTTACCAAGTCACTGACTGCTTATCTGTCAGCGTGGCGCGACGTGAAGCGCATGGGCCCTCATAGATCGGTGGCATTTTGGTCGATGAAGGAACGCCACATCCAAAGGCGCATCCCCAGACCTCTGAAATGCAATGGGGTTGTGGCGTGTTTGGTACTGAATTTTCGCAAAATCGGAATTTTTCTGATGTGTACTTGGCACCAAGTTGGCTCTCCATATGTGTTCTAGAGGTATATTTTATTCCAACGTCCGCAAACCTTCAAGAAGGCCTTCCAGAAATGGTTGCTTAATAGATTATTTTCTTTATAGCGATTTGTCTCACGGGACGGAGAGGTTTCCTCATTGCCTTGGTAGAGAAACGGTGCGCATTTAAAAATTCGGAAGAGACACTTAAGATTGTTTACGACTGAGAATGCGAAAGCATTACAGTACCTTTGGTGAAATGTTTATTTTCTTTTTCGCGTGTTCCTTGTGCTCGCAAGGTCTCCTCCGCGTTCTAATTGCGCCTCGGTAAGGTCCAATGGAAACACACCAAGTGTCTCAATGCGCACGCTTGCCCACGAGGAGTTCATAACTCGAACGACCGCTCAGTGGCATTGAACTGGACATTAACGCTCTTTACAGTGAAGCTGCACATGGCTAGAACGCCGGGATTTCTTCGTCTCCGTAGCCAAAAGCGGAAGGCGCGCGCCATGTGCGCCGCTCGGTTCCTAGCAATACCACGGGATGGCGCTCGCCTCCACCTATCCACGGCAGCGGCGGCCCCGCCTGTGAAGGGGAAAGAAAAATAAGAAGCAGAAAGCCCGCCTTCGCGCATAGCCTTCGCCGCAAACGTTTTCCGGTATAGATTACGGTGGCATAAGCTGCGGTTGCCGGGAAGCAGCAAATGTAGCATACGAAGCAGAGAGTGACGTAACTGCACTTTGATATGTAAAAGTGGAACCGGCCTAGCAACTGATTTCATTTGTGCTGTGATAACGTTATAGAAAGACGACGCATAGTTAGGATTTCCGAGGAGCAGCGCGAATATGATGAGCAACGAAAGGAACAGCAGCGTCAATATGCACAGCGACGTCATGCTCAGGCTCAGCAGGACTTAGTTCAAGGCTATACGTCACATAGGTCTATCGGATCAGGTGATACCACAGCTGCGCTGGCCAACCATCTTCGTGGCGTGAATTTGAGGCCATTTCGCAGCAAAGCTTTAGCCGCTAGTTGGCCTGGATTTTTGGTGGCGCGTCCTGACGGAGAAAAAGGACCTTCAGCGAATAAATAAAAAACCGTCTGTAATTGAAGCGGAAAGTGCATACATTCTTTGGTATCATGCATACAGCATACAACACACCATTCTTTTCAATAAAGAACAAGCACAAAACGAACATCCAAACCCCATCATTGATGATGATGTGCTCCTATTAACAATACGAAGCACGTAGCGCTCCTCGCATACGTTTCCCGCTAAAGATTACTGTTGCGCAAGCTGCTGCGGGAACGGAAATTTCCGACGTGAGTAGTACACGTCACCAGCATTTCATATATATCAAAACCAGCGTAGCAACTGATTTCATCGTTGTTGCAGCACCGCTATGAGTAGACAACGTGTAGTTGGGACTCCCATTGCAAGGAGCATCAAAGGGAAAAGAAACGGCAATACAGCCAGCGATGGCGTGCTGCTAAAATTACTATTACTGCCATTGCTACCATTACTCAAAAGCAATAAAGCATTGCATACCGCCTCAGAAGTTGTAGTGGTGGTTTTTCAAGAGCTTTGCAAGGCATCCATTTTCGCAGGGCCGAGATTGCGAGTCAATTTTTATCTTACACAATCATTTTATACAATCATGACGTGCCGTCACCTCCTCCCCATTGGCTCTGCCATTGCATGCCCAACGACACACGCTATTAGGCCATACTTGTCTCGCACACTGGAGGCCCGGGTTCGATTAGCACTAAGACCGAAATTCAACAAATTTTCTTGTCAAAGCTATTGATTGACTTTGTTTGCACGATCCTTCTTGAGAAATTTGACGTCAATCCGAACATTTTTGACGTGTTCTTACTCTTTGCACAGTCAGTCATTTTGGCATCGCACGGTGGCGACGCCAACGACGCCGGATTTTCCCGTAATGGGGCATATAATGCTTCCGCATTAAAAAAAATCCATTGTTCAAAGCTCTTGCATCACATCGTCTTTCGTCGTTGTAAAAACTTCGTGGAACGCGCGTTTTCGGGTCATTAATCAGACGCCGTAATTTTTTTAAAGGTCCCGCGCAGTTTAAAATGCATTAATCGCAGGAGCCAAGTGCCTCGCTTCCGCCTTTGCGCGCATTTTATGGGCGGCGAACATAATTTCAGTAAAAGAACGAGCTTCGCAACAGAGCCCCGCAGCCGTGTTCTACGAGCGATCAATTCTTCCGAATCAGATTCCGCATTAAAATTCCATAATTCGCCGGTAAACGGCGGAGGGTTCTTTTGCCTATTTTTCATGCGCGAACTTTCTTTAACAGCAGAAACGAAAAGTACTCCTTTAATGAAATGGTGCTCCACGAAAACTGAAGATGGCTTCTGGGATCTTACGTTGTTCGACGGAGATTCTTTTTGTGTTTCAAACGTGGATTCGTTTATGGATATAGATGCGTCTTGCTCTTTATTCAATTAGGGCGCCCAGTGACGGTTGTACCATTGGCGTTTAGTTGCATATTTCTAGTAAACGGTCCTTTGTGTTCTGTTTAGAGTTGCCTTGTGTTCTATTCACGTGCTATAGGTACTAGTTCATTTAAGACGCTATTCTTACAGCCCGTCAGCCGTGTAATTCTTTGATTATTATCTCTATAGGCAACGTTATGTTCATTGTTTTATTTTTTTTATAAACATTACTGTCACAGGTTAACCACTGCTCGCAAGTTGGGGGCAGCCTATTACCATTAGAGCGCACAACATGTAGATAATGACGTTTATTAAGTACATATGTAATAAAGTACTGCTCAATAGGCTTTGTATGACTTTTTCTTCTTAAAGCGCAATCACAAAGAGATGAGAACAGAACACAAGAAACAAAGCAGGAAAAGTCTTCCAACTGCAAGTTTTCTTTATTCGGATTGAAGTTTTGCCAGTTAACCATCAATCGCACATGCGTGTTCGAGAGAACATACATTTGTCATAACAAAAAAGAAAAGAGACACAGAGACACATGAGACAAACTCACTATCACAAAAATGCTACTGTGCAAGCCTAAGATAGAACTGCTAAAGATACAGGGAAGCCCCACTACTGCAAAAAAAAAAAATGCTAGCACTTCTTTGACGATTAGGTATACTAACTTCTCACCATATGCTGTTATAGTGAATTGGTTGCCAAACGACCCGCCTTCCTTTTTTATACGAAAAGATTGCGTGAGCATTGTCTCCGCTTTAGAATCTGTGAAGGGCGTAGCGCGGACGCGCACCACGCGAGCCGCAGTTTCGCTACGCCGACGAGGAGTGGACGCACATGGACAGTAGCGCCTGGCGCAGTCTGTGTGACCAGCGGCGTTCGGCGCGCTTTGGCGTGGCTACTGTGAACTAGCGCGGCCGGCACGGGAACAGAACATGTCCTATCTCAGATCAAAGCCGCAACACCAGAGTGCATCGCGCGCTAGCTTGGCTGGCCGGCACCATGCTGGCTTACAGTTCGGGTGCACTGAAGAGAGCGTGTTGAGTTTGCGTCTTTGCCGAACGGAAAAGCGCTCGCACGCGCACTCTTGCGCACGTGCGATGCGGCAATAGAGGATCGTCGCACTGCGGCACTGCGGCGTGCCACGTTTAACGCGCGAAGCTATACAGAGGGCAAATGGGCAATGGCGTCCTGTGTGCTTCTTTCCTCGCCCATTGTCGTTTTCGCGGTTACATGATGCATTCCAAAATCTTCGGCGATTTCTGGCGTCGCCGGCGTGACGTATCTGACTTTACCGGCCACTGCTTGGCACGCTGAGAACGCCAGACCAGGAATAGAGAGAGAAAGAGAGGAAGGCAGCGAGGTTAACCAGAGGCATCAGACCAGCAAGATTATAAATTCTCCTCGAGGTATTCGTAACGGCAACATGTCGCCATGTCGAAAGACAGCTGTCGACGCTGAAGAAAGAAAGCCCAAGCACACCGTGACTGTGCGTGTTCTACAGGGCAGTGAGAGTGTCGACGTGCTATAGACCTTTCCAACGAGAGCTTCCTGGGTGTCGCCATAATGCCCTTTGGACTGTTGTAATTACGCTTGAGCCTCCTGCACAAGCAGCGCAGAAGCTGCAACGCATGCCTTCTATGGTAGCCCCGCGCAACGGCCCGAAAAGAGGTGCTCTCTCAACCCGATGGAAGCGTCCATAAGCACGCGCCAGTCAGGCCGAGAAGACGGCCGGAGCTCGCGACGTGACGCCCCAGGCTCGCCTCGCCTAAGCGCGTGCTGTGGAGCAGCGTTCGAGGGCCCTGGCGGAAGAGAGTCACCCAGCACAGACGCGTGGCTACCGAGACTTCTGAAGAAAGCAAATGAACGTCTCCTACATTGCAGGACGGCCAAGGGGAGACTGTGGGCATTATAACAGTTGCGTGTGAAATACATTTGGTCATGATAATAATTAAGTGACTAATAACCATGAAAAAGAGTCATAATATAGGCATACAATTACATTTATTCATAGCATCAATAGAAAACCATGTAGTACATATACCTTGTCTCTTTTACCGTGGACACTTGGCCGACACATTTTTTTTGTGTGTGTGTGAAGTGCATGCAAGCAAATCTTGGCGCGTCGTAGAGGCGCGAGCTTCTTCGTTACTCGATAAAGAGAGAATTATCCTGAGTATAACAATACTACAGCGATACAAAAGGCACTCAAGGCCGAATTGTTGCCAATAGTTCACAAGTAATGACCATTTCAGAGTCGGTGGGAAAAAGGTTGAGAAAGAAGAAGGAATGTACAGAGCGCCACAATACACCTTACACCGCAATACAAGATTATGCCACGAACAATGAATACACAAGAACCCATCTCTGAGACAGTGGTCTGCATAGCATAGGAGAAGCAAACATTGACGCACAGGTTCAAATAAGTGTAAAAGAAGTTGATATAAAAAAACATCTACCGACGTATTTTAACATCTCTAGTAATCTCGCGAGTTTCTCGTTTCTCCAAAAAAATTTATCAGTGGAAACACTGCCCGTACTCGTGATGTTTATGCTGGCACTCACCCAGGAATTTATCCAATAACAACAGTCCTCTGCCAGGGAAAATAGGAGGCGTCTACTGGTCAATGCTGATCTGCCCATTCCCCTTCCCTTCTCCTTACTAAAATAAAACTTTTTATTAGATTGCTTTATAATATTGTGGATCTTCGCGCGACCACTGCTGCGAAGCGCTTGGTGATGTGGGTGGTTGGCGCGTTGGATGGTTTTAGAGAAATATTGTTGGTGTGTTTCTGTTATAGTGCCTGAGATTCGGCTATTACTAAGGAACTGGAGGAGGCTCGAAAAATGCCTAAACGTAAACAGAGGCTTTTGGCTATCAGTCATTGAAGGGTTTCTTCCGAGTTGTGCGACATGCCACGAAAGGCTGGAGCCGAGTATGTAATCATTTGCCTGTTGAGTGCACAGCTAGTGTGCCCATATTAAATGATGTTATGCCTCCCCATTTGATGCCTGCGAATGGAAAGAGGCTGTTGATCAGAGAGGTGATTTTCTTTTCCTTCGCTTTGATTTGCGGACTCCTTGGCAACCGCCTGCGAAGAAGCACATCCAAAAACTTCTGTTGGCAAACTAGTTGTAAACGTTAGAATGTAATGATGGTATGAAGCTCTGGAACCATCTTCTAGTAAGTTGGAGGGCAGCAGTTTTCTTCAGAGACAGTGTCATACCTTGACAGCACTGTGCCCACTTCATCCTGCCTTAGCAACTTAGCGCGCGGTTTTGCGTGTCAACCTTATTCCACCAGCTGTTGCGTGGCTCTTGTTCCTTGTTTTCTCTTGCTTTCCCTTCTCCCAATCTCCACTTTCTATACTGCTATATATATATGTGAAGAAATATGAGTACGACGTACGTTGAATAAGCATAGTATATTGCCTTGACGTGCCGGCTGGTGGACCAGCCTTTGTCAAAGGCTGTTAGACTAGCCGAAATGTCAGTGCAATGTACTGTGCTTATTCAACGTACGTCGTACTCTTTTTTCATTTTGCTACCCGGGCCAGCACGATTTCCTCAAGCTCTCTCTCTCTCTCTCTCTCTCTCTCTCTCTCTCTATATATATATATATATATATATATATATATATATATATATATATACAGTGAAGTAGGCGCGCGTATAACGCGGACGTTTCGGCCGGGGTCCGGCCTTCATTAGAATACATTGCATGGTGTCAGTACAGTTAAGATACATGTGCCTATCAACCAAATGAAGATACGTTTACATAAAAAACGAATAAAATGGGCGAACAAAATGCATCCTAATCGTTCAAAGGATAGCTGAACACGTGTATAGACCGATGGCGATTGCAAACGTATCATCTAAAATAGAAAGCATCAAACCCACCGAAATGAATTGTAAAACCCAATCGCCACGTGACAACAAAACGTCTATATCTGCTCAATATGTGCTATGTTATCAAGCAAACACAAACACAGAAAACGGGGAATTGCGACGTACTAGTAGAAGAAGGGACAAGTGACGGGGCTACAAAGACAGGCAACTCAATTTTCCTACACATTCATTCATACCACAGGCGACGGTATCAAACTTATAGATAAGGAAGGATTCGCGGGATTCTCTATCATAATTTGAACAAAATCCAGATTCAAGCAACACGTTACTCTCAGTTTATCAAATGAGTGGTCAGGAAGACGCACGTGTTTTGAGATGGGCAGGTTGGGCAACGTGTTAGCGTGGGATTTATGATTGTTAAAGCGGAATCTGAAAGGCCCTTCTGTTTGTCCGATGTACTATTTTTTTGCAGAGAGTACATTCAAGCATGTATATTACGTTTTTTGTGTCGCAGTCGAAATCACCTTTGATTTTTAAACAAACGTTTGAACACGTACTAGTAACCTGTTGCGATGTGACCATGTAGGGGCATACTTTACATCGCAGTTTTCGACAAGGATGGCATCCGATGGCATCAGGGCAGTCAGTCTTAGATGATAGTTCAGTGCGAATAATTACCCGGACGCAGACCGGCTTCTTTTCTGGTATATATATATATATATATATATATATATGAGTGTGTGTGTGCACAAAGCGCATGTTGTGCTGCGAAGCTTTCGTGAAGCTGTTAATGAAATGGCATAAATTTTCCCATTTCTTTAGCGCAAACTGGTGCGCATGTGCTCTCCTGAAGCCGTGCTACGCAATGTGACAAATATTATATTGGCTCGTATTTCTTCATTTTTTTTCTTATTTATTTTATATGTGCGTACCACTTCATAGTCGATCGCTTGTTGTGGGCATGTGCCACACTATGGAAATCATCATCATAATCAGCACGAGCACAGGATGTTTGGCCAGTCTGCAAATAAAAGTACGTGCCATAGCATGAAATCGTAATCATCACGAGGAGGAGGAGGAAAAACTTTATTTGCTCTAAATGGTTAGAAATTAGAGGACGCTAACTCCCTGCGCAGCCGGCTTGTCCCACGTCGCGACCGGCAGGTCCAGGCCCACTGGCCCGGTCGCGGGCATGCCGGACAGGCAAAATTTGCTTATTTCGAGCGGGGCTACGCAGAAGCGAGTCCCACTCCTCCTTGCTGAACCTGGGATATCTCGGCCCACACTCCCAGATCATGTGTGCTAGAGAACGGGCAGGCGTTGTTGCAATATATCGCGGGGTAAACTTCGTGCAGAACTGCCAGACACCGACATTTGCCGGTCTGCAAGAGTAAGAGGAACGGCTTGCGCCCTATTCAACTTGGGGCATGATACGTGCCACCTGCCGCTACCCGGCCAATTACCCGTCGTAGGTATGTGTCATAGTGTGGAAATTACGATCACTATCAACCCCTGGCGAACAACTGAAAGAGCTAGTTGGTGTCGGCACGAGAGAAGCACACGTCTGTTTGAGGCCTAATGGTTAAAGCATCGGGCTGCTGTGCTAGCGGGCCCGAGGTTCGAATCCCGCCGTCAGACGCCCTTTCTTTCTTTCCCCCATTTTTTTACAGCGAAGCTGTATATGGCTAGTGTTGCACGTATTTTTCGTGTTTTGGCGTCGACAATAAAAAATATTGGCAGTGGCTTAGCTCGGCTACGCCAGGATATACGTAGCGAAAGCTAAGGCATAGCATGGTTAGCCTTGGTTAATCTTGATTGCGAGTCCAGGTTAGTCTGGTCGCCTAGCTATGTTGCGGCGTTTAGCCAGTCATTCGGCTCGCTGTTCGTCAAGGTTAAGGAAGTTCAAGCAAGTAGTTCAAGGAAGTGGTAAAGGTCGCTGCGCCAACTGTCAAGTTTGTGGCTGCCCTGAAAATTAAGGAAATAAGCAGGTTTTCTTTCTTGCGCAGGGAAAACAACTTTTCTGAATACGAAGCACCATGAGTTCGAATGCACTAGTAACTTAAGTTTTCTGAGAAACTCAGTTTTGAGCTGAACCATATGAAATTGTAGTTATGAAGCAGAATGTTACAAAAAAATTAAACTACATTGTTCCGCCAATTCTTCTTGTGCTTATTGCGCACTCTCTCAGCAGCTCGACACACAGAAGCGTCTGTGAAGTACTTAGAAGCTGCTTCAAAATTGCAGTTTTTGGCACATGGTCATGAAATCTGGGGCGACATAACGTAAACGTATTTCTTCAATCTTCAATCCAATTTTTCAATCAGTCGGCCATCAGTGGTCAAAAAATTTTCGGGCCACCCCCAACTTCCCCTGCCTGTCGCGCGATGTCGCAAGAACGATGATAGTTTCCGATCTGATATGACATGTACACACTGATTATATACCACTAAACCGAACAAAAAAGGTATTCCTGATTCGACGCCTTTTCGCCATTAGCCCTCTGCTATTGATAAAAAAATTTCTATCTGTTCCCAGTTCGCCTGTCTATCACGCGATGTCATAAAACCGCCAAAGCTCACCGCGTCAAATTGACGGGTACGCGTTAAAAATACATTAATAATGCCGAACAAAAGGGACTTTTCTTTATGGATAGCCAGGAATAGGATCGATAGCTAGGAAAGTATTTCCAGGATAGCCAGGAAAGGAATAGAAGATGGCTACCCGCTGATCGCGCACACACTCGCTACTCGCACCTGCCAGTGAGCACGGATTTATTTGCGTTTAATAAACCTTTTTTTTTTTTGCTTGGCAGCACAACGTTATCGAGCCCTTTCGGCACGTATACGACATCACTGCGAATTCTTCCTTGTTGAGGATCAGTTTTAGCGGCATTTAACGCCACCACGATTTTCGACTATCCACCGCAACGTAAGGAGAAGCGGACGCTGAAACCACCCTCTTCGTGCGGTTATCTATTTTCACTGCGCTGACTCGACCTCATCGAAACCCACTCCACTTGAGCGTGATCCTCGCCTCCTGTCAGCCAATTAGATAAGAAAAACTCCTAAGTGTAGGTAATGTCATTCGTTTTAAAAGCGAACAAAGATGACCTCCTACGAACGAGGAGAGTGTTTGATTGAGCTGTTCAGACAAAGCTGCAGGTCACCGCCCAATGCTTGCGTCGGTAGATACGTAAATTCGACGTCAGGAGATTAGAATAAAAACAAACGGGAATAGTTTTACGCTATAGGGTCCCTGGCACTTATATATAACCAAACCCGGGATATGAACGCCCTCAATGGTACAGTGGCTACCTGGCTTCAACGACCGCAGACATGAATCTCTGATAAGTTGGTCACGAGTTCGCTTGTTCTGTTATAGCACAAGGCGGGATATTTTTTTGAGTGAAGCTATGTTTCATCAACTGCATTGGGGGAAGTTCCCTTCATTCACTTTATATCGTAATGGCTGAACAATGCCGGACTATGATTAAGAGGTTTCTAGCAAATTTTCTTAGCGAATGAGAGAAGGTTCAGTCTATCACGCTGTTGGGTACTCAGTTTACAAAAAAGAAAACCTTACATTTTTCTCTTATGTCAATTTTCGGTCAACCAGAGTGGGCCTTGTCAATGTTTACGCACTTGCCTTCATTCGCTTCGTAAAGAAAGAACTTGAAGGGGTTTGTGGACTTTGTTTACACTCACTTAAATGAGTGCCTGAATGAACTGCTCATTTACTTATTCTTTTTCTTGCGCGAATGGAAGGGAACGTATTATGAGCTCTTGCGGCAAACTGTTAGATCAGTTCAGCAGTAGCAATGTGCTGTTTTGCTTTCTCGCTAAGATGTCGACTTTATCCCTTGATAAAATATATGGGGTTAAAATTTTCAGAGCCGACTTTTTCGGTCCACGACGGAACTTCTTAAACACTGCAAACACACCACGCCTGTGGTGCGTCTGCCTTAATGTAAACAGTCCCCTACGCTTTCGTTTTTTCAATAAAGGGTGAAAGATAAGCTGCTTGGAAAACAAAAGGGGGTGCAGGGCACTCGAGTTTATTCTCTATGTCGCAACCATCGGCTTTCATTTTTTTTTTAGCGCGCTTCTCTATGGAGCTTTTTTTTATAATCGCGTGCATTCTTCTGTGAAATGCTTCTGACCTGCGACGCGTCCGGAATTTGCACCGGCCCTGCTAAGAATTGAGCGTGGTATTAAAATTTGTGACTAGCGCTAAGGTGGCAGCGGTGGTTAGAAAGCTTACTGAAACAAAGCGAGCTTTTATTAACTCGACTTGGCTTTTCCTTCGCTTTTATGGGTGTTTAGGCACCGGTGGAAGCTGAACTCTTCGATGCTGAAGCCTTTGTGGGAGTTTTTTTCTACAAATCAACGCGCGTTCCGTACGTACAATGCATTTTCTTCCTCTGCGGAAAGAAATTCGTCCTTTTTCGATTAACAAAGCAAATGATGTTACTAACCCTATTTTAATTTGTTATTGTTTGTTTGTTTGTTTGTTTGTTTGTTTGTTTGTTTGTATGGTTAGTTGGTCTGGTTGTTTGTTTGTTGGTTGGTTTGTCTGTTTTTTGAATATTTGTTTCTTTGTTTGTTTGAGCCGGTGTAACTTTGATGTGTATTGTTAGATTAAGTAAGGCGTAGCTGGCACCACCCATATGATGTCAGAATCTCCTATCCGCATGTGATAAATGCTGAATGTCCTAGAAAATGGGCAGTCTTCTGTGATTCAAGGCGGGCCTTGCAATGTGTGCAGTCGTTTTTCCGACATGGAGCTCACGATCAACTCACGTGCGAAATCGTGGAACTTGTCCATCACTTAAGAGAAAAAGGTCATGATATTTCTTTCCAGTGGATGCCAGGTCATTTGCGGTATCACAAGAAATGATGACGCTGATAACGCAGCTCGGACGACAAACCAAGGAGACCGATGCGTCCCCATTCCTCACTCAAGGACCGACGCCATGAGACAACTTGGCATTCTAGCACGCACGATCTGCTTAGCAGAGTGGAATACCGCACATACAAGGCGCACAAGACTGCACAGACTAAACCCGTCACTTCAACTCAGACCTCCAGCCAGTCTGCACCAACGTGAAGCGTCTCTTGAGCGTCGGTTATGGCTTGGAGTTGCCTTCACGAATGCCTACTCAGCACTAATTGGAATGGCTGATATTCCTGCATGTGATGTTTGCGGATGCGAAGAGAACATTGACCACTTATTGTGCCATTGTCCTCAATTTCAAGCACAAAGGCAATCTTTGTCCAACACATTGAGGAAATTAGATTATCGTCCTCTGAGTGAACAGACAATATTACAGCACCGTCCCAACCGATCATCGGCTCAGAAATACGTAAAGGCACTTTTGTGCTTTCTCAGAACTTCTGGTTTGCACGAGCGGCTTTGACTCAAGTGCTGTCCGTACACGTATTTACACCTTCTCTCTCCCTTCTCTCGCTTCCCCATCTCCTTTCCCCCAGCGTAGGATAGCCAACCAGACTATTGACGGGTTAACATCCCTGCCTTCCTATTTTACTCTCTCTCTCTCTCTCTCTCTCTCTCTCTCCTATCCACGTATATATTAAATGGTGCAAGTGTTCCTGCTGTGTGCAGAATTTTTATCCTTCCCAATCTTCAGTACACAATAAAAAGTCGCTGTTTCGCTTGACAGACGAAGCATTGATTGCGATGGAGAATTATTAGACAAATATACGAAGTAAAGGTTGTAGTTTTATCGGCCGTATAAGCTTGTAAAGATTCGCTCATTAATTAAATTAACGAGCATGGTGTCACGCGCGCACAGGCAAACATAAAATCTCACTCGATGACCGCAAACACACGCGGCCAAACGCCGGCATAGGGGAAGAGTGGCCGCAGCAGCGAACGAATGGAATTCCGTACTGTCTCTCCCTTCAACGCGAACTAAGCGGCAAGAACACAGCGCACAGGAAGATATCAACCCTCGGCGCCCCTATATACTTTGTACCCATCGCAAATGGTTCTCAAGATATATACTATAGGGTCAGCGCGGCCACGCTAAGCCGCGCCGTACGCAAATGCCGCTGGATAACCCCCCCCCCCCCCCAACCCTCCCCGCCATGTGTCGCGCGCGATGAAAGTAGCACTTCCTTCCCACCTTCCTCCCTTGAACGCACGAGATCGAGCCGTCATTCCCGGCTCTCCGTCACAAGCTTTCCCAGGTTCACACATGAGAAGCATACGCAATATGCGACTGTGATCCTCTGTTTAATAAGCCAACTAAGGAAAGGCAATAGTATTATTTTCTTCAGTTCAGCGTGAGAGGGCTGCCTTTAGTTCATTTAATTGCATTGTACCCGGATATGTATCCGGAAGAAGTGAGCGACTGCGCGTACTACCGCAATTACTTTGTGTACTTTCTTTTTTATGCGAAAGCATCAAATGGCCTATTGAGCAACAATGCCAGCGCCTGTGGCAGCAAAACTGCACTTAAATTCACATCGGCGGCGACGCACGCCACGAGCGCACCTCGACGTAGCGGAGCGGCTGAATTGGAACGCCAGCTGCTGCACTGGCGCTAGGCGTTGCGTTACGGGAGAGGGCACCGCCGCGACGCCACGTAACCGGCGCGCCTCGGCGGTGCAGACACGGCCATGCGACGCCGCGGGGTGAGACGGGTCGCCGTCGACAGCCAGTCGTGTGACGCGGGCGTGCGGGCGCCGCTTTCCCGCTCTTGGAAGCCGGCGCGCGGTCCGTATGTCTTTCTCTCTCTCTCTCTCTCTCTCTTGTTGCTGCTTCCTTGGTCTCTCGTCGCGCAGGACGTCGGCGGCATGCGGCATCCTTGCTTTCTCAGCAATATCGTCCGAATTATTCCGGTATACGGCCCACATGCTAACGTAGAAACTGTGCAAAAAAATAATAATAACCTGCACCAATTTAATTGCAAAACTCGATAACATACCCTGGTGCAATAGTCGAAAGCATTACTCCCAAGGAAAAATGCGAGGGACCGCTCAGCAGCGTTTTATTGGGCAATAATTAATGCTCTCGCATTCACAACTCATAAGAAGTGCTTAGGTGTCCACGGATTTTTCGAGGCGGTCTTTGACTTTGACTAGTTTGTGCTTTAGTTTGCCTTTAGGAATGCGGCACATTTGCCTTTCATATTCCATCGAAATCTTTGAAATTGCCTCAATCCTCCCTCATGCATAAGGGAATGAAGCCCGCTTCCTCGTTGTCGTTGCTCTGCATGAAGGTTAGCAGCATGCTTTTTTGTTGTTGTTGTTTGATATATGCAACTTAAAGAAATAAGTTGCTACTCTGTATGCTCCTGTCTTGATTGTCTGCCTTCTAATTCTGAGTTCACTTGACAGCAAACTTAGTTGCATGCTGGTACCCGCACGTTGCAGTAGCTCAGCGCATACGTCGTCCGCGCGTATCGTGAGCCTTTATTTTTTATTTCAGGGCACTCAGTGGAGAGAAAGGCAAATGTAGGACGCGTGTAAGCGTTAAATTTATCTGTCCAGACGACCGTGCGTCCGTGCGTGTGCGTGCGTGTGCGTGCGTGGGTGCACGTGTGTGTGAAATATGGAGCTACCGTTAATATGGAAGAACCATCCACCTAATCGCATTATGCGACTTGACTCAGCCTGCGTCGAATGCGCTTCTCCACCATTAATGCAATACCAGGACCTGAAGACTTCCACAATCCACGTCGGTTTACAATACGCCGTGTTTCCAAAAAACATTCAATGCGTTCTTTTCGTTTCAGAAAAACAACTTAGTCAGCCTTATTGCGTATCAGTTATGAATGACACTCCTTAGTTTTTCATACCTAACTACCCCTCTCACCAGAGATGAGGGGGTTAGAATGTGAGACCGACGAGTACGTGAACAGAAAAGCTGCGGGTGCGCCGAGCGCCACGTGCTTTTCATCTTTACGCCAGTCTATGCGTCCTTGTGTGACACGGATACACGACGCACAGGAACCACGAATTGCCCGACCCAGTCTCGACCATTCAAGCTTTTTTCTTCCGAGTCGGTGCATCGCCTCTCGCTCATCGTATACACGTGAAAACCTCAGCAGGCAAGAAAATAGGCCCAGGGTGGAACGAGAGCTTCTCAAGCACGCGCGATCGTCGGTTCGAATATGGCCCTCCGCAAATCCTCAATCACGCCGTTTCCCTACCGCGGCGACCAGCGACCGCGTCAGGCGATTAAGCAAGGGCTCGAGCTCTCGGCATTATACGGCGAGCGTGCGGCAAACCGTCGCTTCGGCGGCGCGGATCCCGTCTCGCCGATCGCCCGCTGCAGCCGCGCGGTGCCCGAATAGCCTGGAGCCACGCGCTGCGGCCTCGCGAACAGCGCTCGCGTTTTCCGCCAAATCCTATCGGCATCGGTTCTTCGCGCGCAGCCGCTGCAAGCGCTCCGCGAAAATCGAGAACGTGCGGGTAATTCCGTGGCGGGTATGCCCTTGGGATCGGATAGAACTTAACGTCCGATCACGGCACGTTCTGCACGGTGTCAGATAGTACAGAGTGAAGGTGCATGAACGGCGTTTAAAGAAAGTAAGAAAAGTCGAAGACTTTGCGCTATTTCCTGTAATTTCTTTCACGTGAAAACAGTGATGCATCGCATCTAGTTGCATTTATGAGGAATGACATAACTGAAAAACTGTAGCAATGTTACTGCAACACGGATCATCCTTGTCGAGGATGTCATTCATTTACATTCACTTCACTTTGTTTTCATTCATCAGTAAAAAAAAAACAAACGAGACTCAAAACGTGCGAGAAGAGCTTAACGAAGGTCCAGGATTCTTTTACAATTGACAGCATAGCACCTTGACTGTACTTGGTTATTGGTGAAAGTACATAGCGCGGCCGCAATATATGGCTCTGACTTTCTCATCTGTACATATAATCGTCAAGCTTGGAGGGGGGGGGGGGGGGGATAGAGATAAGAAGAAGGTAGGGAGGTTAACCAGAATCACGTCCGGTTGGCTACCCTACACCGGGGGAACGGGAGAGGGGGAAAACAAAGATAACAGGGAGAGAGCGGAGGGAAGGAAAGAAGGAAATTGCAGTGAGTTCGCTGACGTGTGTGGCCTTACAGAAATTGCAATTAGAGTCACAAATGAATAAATGAATATTTCTCATGTGTACATATCCTCAGCGCGCATCGCTTCTTCTTGGTCATCACAGGTCGCACTCGGCGAGAATAAAGCGGTTCGTCATAAGGGGTGGAGGTGCTTTAGTGGACAAAGTATATGACGTACAGGTATTAACTTGTAGCAAAACACGCGTTTGTTGGCTTCTTATGATATGAATAATTAAAATTGGGCCCCTCGGTTTATCCCCTTTCTTCTGGTTTGTAACAGAACGCTGGTAAAATAAAGTGACAGCTCAATATAAATTCAGAAAATAAAACACAAAATGCCCAATTGTTGCTTGCATATTCTTCGACCATGACAAATTCAACATATCAGGCACAATTTTATAACTGGTCTTACCCGTATATTTCTTTAATTACCACTTGTGGCGCTCATGTCAGTTACGAGGGAAAATATTGTGTCAGGTCAGATTGCAAATATGCATATTAAACCAGCATGTGAACTGATGTTGGGCAGACTTTCCTTTTTTGGCACGTAATTTGTCTGCAACATATGTGAATTTTCTTTGCTATTTATGCATATAATTCACATGTGCACAGAACAATCGGTGCTCTTTCAGTGAGAAATCCATTATAGGAATAGAGTAGGCGAATATTTATATACATGAGTATTAATAATTGTTTTTCGCTAACGATGTGATGAAACGCATATTCATGGGAAATTTCTTACGTTGAAAAGTTAACTTCAATATATATTTCTTATTATTCTTATGCCACCAACGAGCAAAACCTTTCTCTGACTCCTATTTTTACTAAGTCACTATAAGCACTTCACTTTAAATCATGAACGTAGGAAAGAAGGGCCTGACATTGGGTACTGTATTATGCGTAGGTAGATGCAAAATTTATTTTGTTATTCGGTCCGAACGAGGTGGATTAAGGCTTTGAAAGGGTAGCCTAAATGTTCCTCAAAGTGAGTTCATCCTCTTGTTTTAGGAAATGGCTTCGTTAGAACCTGCATAATATATCTCAGCTTTTCTTGAATCAGTGATTTTACATTGAACATTTTTTCTTACGCGCTTGACTGTAGCTTCTGAAGTTATGCTTCCCTTGCTTCGATTAACCGGCCAAGCAATCTCGTATAACTATTTCGGCTGCTAGTTTTATATTACGGCGATAAAATGACAATTTATCAAGGCCTCTGATGTCAGTACACTCTTTGCTTCATATATATATTATGTGCCTTAGGGCAAATAGTCTCAAGTAAAAGAGGATAACATGCACAGTCCATATTCAGTATATTCTAATGTGTTTTTCTTTCATACATTTTACTTGCTTTAGGTTTACAAAACTAACGACCGCATTCTAGTTCTGTTCGCTCACCCTAATAAGGCAAGATAATGCGTGTGATAATAACTTCTCACCCGTTTAACTTATAGTTATCTTCATTTTCACTTTTGTTTTGTAATTTCCGTTTCAATCTTACTTGCGCGTATTGCGTTTAGTTTACTGCTGCTTGAATTGGTCTTCAGTTAAATCTTGCTTTGACGACATTTTACACGTAATTAAGTCATTTTTCATTTGATGACCATTCTCATCACATGCCCTCTGGCTTCTTAGGGTCATAAAAAATGATTCTATGATGAAATACAAGATAATATATTTCATTGACATGAGTACCCACTAAGGGTATATTTCAATGCATATTTCGCTCAAACAAATCTACTTTTATCTATATTCACGCCATGCTAGCAAACAAGGACACGTAGAAGATGAGAGCACACGAAGCGTGGAAGCGTAGAGCCAGTAAAATAGAAGAAAGACGGGAACAACCCGCTACACACTTCTGTAATCTCGACTGTTCAAGGCTGTGTGGTTGCTTTTGCACCGAGAAATTTAAAGATCTGCATCCTTGCTATGAAGCACCCCGTTCAAGGAATGCTGTTTTTTCGTGATGATAAAAAAGCGGGAGAGGCTTGAAAGGCTTTCCCTACATACAAAGAAAACAGGTTATAATTGCGGTGCTTCAAAGCAGACCCTGATGATATTGTGGAGGGTTTTGACTCTCGTCTCGCCTCTCGGCTTCCTACTTGTCGATTTCGTTTTTCTGAATCACCTCTAGTCGTTGCTCCATCGTATTAAAGGCGTGGCGGTTAAAAAGGAAACCATTAAGAGGAAGCAGCGCACTATGGGAGCATCAAATGAGAATATGGAGCTATCGACGCACAAAACAAAACATGTCGTGTGGTAACTTGCAGAACTGCTACTAGAAGATTAGCAGTTCCAATTCGAGAGCATCAGTGAACTACTTCGAATCGCGAGCAGAAGATTGAAGAACACGAGAGAGAGAGAGAGAGAGAAGGGAAGACGGAAAGGCAGGGAGGTTAACCAGACTGAGTCCAGTTTGCTACCCTACACGTGGGGAGGGGAATGGGGAGTGAAAGAGGAAGAGAGAGAACTTAGGTGTAGAATGTCTATAGTCGGGCACTCAAGTCTGTTGCCCTCAGGTAGCGAAAAAGCGCTCGAACTGCTTTCTGGGCCAATGAACTGTGAGACCAGGCTCCCAAGATCTTCGCTTCCGTAAATGGCCTTTCATCCAGTCTATTTAAGGCACACTGGAGAGTCTCACGTTGATTATCGAAGCGAGAACAGTGGCACAGAAGGTGACTGATGGTCTCTTCACACTTGCACTTAGCGCACATTGGTGAACCCGCCATTCCAATACGATAGCTGTAGGAGTTGGTGAATGCTACCCCTACCCACAGCCGACACAGCAGTGTTGCGTCACGTCGTGGAAGGTTCGCTGGGTAATGTAAGTTTCAGTGATGTAAGTTTCAGCCATTGTAAGAATCAGCTGTCGTAATGCAGGAATGCTTTTCGAAAGCAGACTACGATGTTCAATTCCTGTCACAAGTCGCGCTCGAGGCATTCAATGAAAGTTCGCACGGGCGTTTCGTAAAGCGCTACTTAGCGTACTCACACAGCGGCCATCATTGTTAATGGCCTCATCTGTAGACTGGTTTCGATGGCTGCACGTGTTGCTGCTGCACTAGTCTGTCACCACTCCGTCGGAGCTTTCCATTGTCTCGGTCGCGTTATCTCGTTTCAACAAGTTCAGACAGACGGCGTAACAGGTACCGGAGCGATATCGGTTCGAGATGCTTTTCTCCTCAGTGGGTCGCTGGTGCGGCAGGGACCATTGGCGGCAGACCGCTGTCGTCGCTTGCCTTATTTCCTGACTCACGGGCTGTTTCTGATAGCTAGCGAACGGCTCCATTATTTTGGTATAGAACGCGGTGGCACTGAGAGGGGCCGAAATAATCGATAATGGCTGGCCGGGAATAGTATACGGGCTGGCCGCGAGTTGTAGAGAGTTTTTTTTTGTTTTTCTTGCTTCTAGTGAGGGTAAAGTGTGTAGCGGTGGCGAAGAAAAAGGCTCAGCTGAAGAGGCCACTCTCGAATAGCGAGATCGTGGGAGCCATTTGCTTTGCTTCGAGCCCACTAATGCATGGGGCACGTGTTGCTTACGAGCGCTTGTTTGCCGCTCAGCCTGGTTGATGGCGCGTTTGCCTACATGCCCCGCCTGTTTTCTTTCACTGAAACATTCGTCCTAAATACCACTTGATGCATGTAGCCCTATTCGGTCCATATAACTTGGCTTCATGGATTGACATACAGGCGCTGGTGTACAAAGACTCATATCGAATCCCTGGGGAACTGCATTGAACCTGCATGGTGCAATTCGTAGTCAGCCCTGGAATATGTGGCTGTCTTTACTGCAAAAAAAAACATATTTCCTGGCCTAACGAGCGCATGCACATTGTTGAACGTTCCGCTTTTCTAAAATGCGTCAATTTCGTGGTCCTCGAAAATTGCTGCTTCGCTTACCTCGTAGAACTCTCTCCAACCCTCTTCTGCCTGATACTCTTAACTTGAAAGCATCAGCTGACTTGTTATTCATATTCAGACGCGAACAACGCTAGGTCACAGGCAATGTAAGGGTCCGCAGAAAATTATGCGGATTCCATACGATGTGAGGATTATTTTAAAAGAAGCTCTTTTTAAACGCTTATCTTCTTATGGGCCATTCGCAAATGCGAAGCACACGACTAATTAGGTCACATTTCATCGGGAAACGACTCACACAACCCAAGCTTCTGGCATTCCAACATGCGTGTCTCACGCATGACGGCTAACGAATGACGACGATGGAATGACGATGAAGTAATGAGGATGCTATGATGACGACAATATGATGAGGGCGCCGTGATGACAATGGCATGACGGCGCTAAAATGACGGCGATAGCACGGTGGCATGGCAACAGTGGCACGACCATGATGCCATTACAACTGTTTGACGAGAACGCAATGGCGACGACAGCATCACGATGGTGGCATGATCGTGATGGCGTTACGTTGTCTAAATGAAAACGACAGAATGACGAAGGCGTGACGACAACGAAGTGGCGACGATGGATGGACGACATGTTGCGCTTTCAGAGAAAGGTATTGTAGACAGGAAGCAGGGGGAATGCTCGCGAGAATCTCTCTTTCTCTGAAAGCGCTACGTCAATGTTAAAAGCGACGCTTTCTTTATTTCCCTTAACTTTTCTGGAGCTGCTTGTGTTTCAGCGCAGCGTGCTATTTTACTACGTGTACTCACGTTGTGCTTGTATTCAGTGCTGTTCCCGCCTGAATACGACGCATACCAGTCACATCTCAGGATAAAAACAAATCAGAAAGCTTTGCATTATTTAGAGCATCTAAACCATGCACTGGATCGCCAAACACTCCTTATCGGTGGTTTTTCCGGCCTTCCTCTGGCATGATAATTCTCGATAACGTTGCTTGAAATCATTGTTGGTATTTATGTACGTAACATCGAAGTTACTCCTGCGAAGTAGCCTAGCACAGACGTATTCATCGTATTGCTGCCTACTTTTAAGCAACTTACCTTGCTCCTCTTACATGAGAAGTACTAACGCTACACACACACATATACACCAATGGCCCCATCCTGCCAAACAGCTCTACCGAAGCTATCGCAGTCCCTGCAAACGGCCCCAATATGAAGTTCAAAACTTCTCACTTGACAACATCGATGGCAGCAGAACTTGCAGTGCTTCGAGTCGCACTACGTTTTATTGATGACGAACCAACGCACAAACGGCCGATCTGCTATGACTAGAAGGAGGCACTACAATGTTTACTGTCAGTCTTGCGGCGCGGTCCGCATGAACAGCATGTGTTTGAAATGATTAAACGATATGCAGTCTGAATGATAAGGGACACCAAGTCATTATTCAGTAACCAGCAAGTCACTCTCCTGTTGCCGATATTGAACATATCGATGAAGCTGCTCGTTTAGCCATGCAGAAGACCACCACCTATCATACAGTTTTTTATGAGAGATGCTGCAAAGAAGCTCCTCAACCTTGCATCCCAATGCCCCAAATTTGAACAGAATGAACCATACTTCAGGCATGTCCGATTATATTTCCTTGAGACTGCCGTAAGCTTTCGGTTCCCGTCAAAGCTTTAAAAAAAGACGCGATCAGTACTGTGTAAAACAACAATCACTCTCCACCGTGCTCAGCCAGTTGGACGACCTGCCTCTGTAAGAAAAAAATTCACCGAAGATTACAGTACTGCCTAAAGCGAAATTTGACCGCAGCTCTATACGTGTTTTCGTTTGGCGAAATATTGAGGCAAAGAATTTGAGATACACATTTAGTAGAGTCGGCGATCGGCGAAAATCTTATCTGCGGGTCAAGCGCATCGGCTTTTATGCAGGACTAGTCGAATGTTCCAGTCTAATCACTGGTGCTGCGAGACTTCCAGAAAGTAATATACACAGTTCGCGTCACGCATACAATCAGATTACAAAACAATCGCAAACCACGGCAATTGAAACAAGCGCTAGTGAGATCTAACCAAGCTAACCAAACAAGCACGAGCGCGAGCTGACGTGAGCAGGCGGTAGTAAGATACGAGTGGTTCGGCTGGGGCCACATACGAGTACGCGTCGAGCGGTTGGGCGGGTCCGCATAACACCAGTTTTCCGCGCGCAAGTCAGTGAAGGGGCCGCTTTCATTGAATTCCGCCGTTCGCGGCTCGCGTCTTTCATCTACCACTCCGTGTTCGCTCTTGCATCTTTCGCTGTGCTCGCTTGCTCGGTTAAGCCGCCGGTGCCGACGCTCGCTGCAAGAACGAGCGCCTAAGAGTTGCGCTCTAAAATGTTTACAGCATCGACAAGAGTTATCATGGAATCAGAAGGAGCTGCAAGTGTAACAGTGTTTTTGCAATCCTCCGGCGTGTGTGAACAGTTCTAAATTGAACACCATTTATTGCGAAGCATTCATCGCCTCATTCCAGGCATCTTGCGGATGGTGACTTCCTGTATCACCTCGCTTCGGGCTTTCATAAAAAGAATGCCTGACCGATGGTTGGATCGAACTTCTCTTCCAGCACAGCAACCAAATTTTTTAACTATTAGGTCACACAAGCACACATATTTCTCTCTTTCCAAAGCCAGCTAGCTCTTCAGTATCAGTTCATTATTCGTTCGTAACTATTGGTTACAAGAAATGATATACAAACATGGGTCCCATAGTCAGAGACTGCACCCGGACCCGCGTGCGAAACGATGCTTGTGCGAGACGCCATGCATGTTACACTGCACCACCTCCATGTTCGGCCCACATTTCCCAACTTGTTACTTGTAGCAGCTAGCGCTGCTTGGATGCTCCGCGACATTGTACCGCCTCCATTACCGGCCGAGGCCGAACAGGCTTTAACGTTTCCTAGCCGGAGTACCGATACCATCGCCGCTTTAACATAGACCACTTGACAAATATAAACACGACCCGCCGTGGTTGCTCAGTGGCTATGGTGTTAGGCTGCTGAGCACGAGGTCGCGGGATCGAATCCCGGCCACGGCGGCCGCATTTCGATGGGGGCGAAATGCGAAAACACCTGTGTGCTTAGATTTAGGTGCACGTTAAAGAACCCCAGGTGGTCGAAATTTCCGGAGTCCTCCACTACGGCGTGCCTCATAATCAGAAAGTGGCTTTGGCACGTAAAACCCCATAATTTAATTAAATATAAACACGCATAGTTGCAGGTGACGTCACAGTCTACATTTCTCTCGCTTACACCTGCCCAGTACCTAGTGGAATCCAAAAATCGGCATGTCGTGTACTACGGTTAAACGACAGCACCAGTAATCATGCTGTCACCGTCACACGATCCTTGTCGGGCTTAGCGTCGTCATGATGCATTCGCCGCGCACACACAACCGCTTTCTTTACAGAAGCAGATTGGCCCACTTAGTGACCCTTTGCGAAACCCCAAACAATGCTGGATATGCAGATACCTGCAAAATTACTTGCACAACGTCGATTCCCACAGATATTGGAATCTGCATAATTTTTTCTCTGTTTTTTTTTTCATCTTTATCTGTCCGCGTCTGTTTTCCATCGCCTACAAAATCCTGGGGTTTTACGTGCTAACACCACAATCTGATTAGAAGGCACGCCACAGTGGGAGAGTCCGGAATAATTTTGACCACCTGGTGTTCTTTAGCGTAGATCCAGTGTGCAGTACACTAGTGTTTTTGCATTTTGCCCCCATCGAAACTCGGCCGTCGTGGAGGAATTCGATCCCGCCACCTTTCCAACCCCTATATTCTGGACCCCGATGCAAGGTAAACCGGAAGCTCATCTTGTTGACCGCCTAAGCCTTTTTCTCTTTATATTTATATTTGTCTGGCTCGCCGCTCAACAAATTAGCAGAAGTTCAGAAGTCTATGCTTTCACGCGGTGCAACTTGATCCAGTGATATTTATTGAAAAAAATAGTATATTGGAATTACGTTCAAGTACTCACGGACACCTTCCTTTATAAGGTCATTCAAGGAATCCTTACCGCATTCTTTTGGAAGAGGACAGACACTGAGATGGCTACAGAATAAATTTTTATAATAATTAGTCTATCCTATTCTATATGGACTTGTAACAGTTTATTTTTTGGAACCTAACCTTTCCATACAATTATATGCTTGCACGAGACCTTGTAAACCATAATACTTGAATTCTTTATTTATTTGCGTTAAGTCGGAAGTTTGCTTTGTGGCATCTGAGCTGATGGTGAACTAGGTCGCGCTCAAGTGGCGTAGAAGAGGAACTAATCATCTCGGAGTCTGACATGTTTAGTTGAAGTATGTACCATAGATTGCGAAGCCACAGCCTTGCGAATTACATCTCTTGGAGTGTCGAATATTGGCCAATGAGTACACTCGCGCATAGATACCACCGCAAATGATGACGCTGGTCTACTGCTGTTGACTAGTGCTCACAATGGTTGCAATTACATCTGCTTGATGGGCTGTCGTTTTGTTTCTCGCTAGCCAACAACGCAACAGCCTGACCAGCGTGTCACCACTGAACATGACGATCATGAAGACCTTCCTGATTGCAACAGACGCATTCTTCGTTTCACAAAGACAGTTCTGCCCTCAAACCGCGTTTTCACAGTACCAAACTGGAACTATGTACTCTTAACTCATCCCCCCCCCCTTCCGTCTCTTCATTCATTTCCTTCCTACTCCGTTCGCCGGACATGTTTGTTTTTCAAATTGCTTTAATTTTCTAAATAAATATTATCACAGTATTACTAGCACCCGGTTTCTTAAATTTATTATTATGTGCTCACCAAGATCCGCAGCTCCCGATTTCAGCAATCGTTTCTACAGAGCAACATCACTTTTTCACTTTTTTTTTAACCTTGAGAAGGGAACGATACCGCACAACATTTCTCATGTTTTTTGCGCTGCTGGAGAGCTGAAAGATGGTTCTTGGTCTCTGCGGGTGTTCCATGGTATATGCACTCGGAAGTAGGCGAGAAAATTTATGTCCAGCTAATGATTTAAAATTGCTCCATGCCAAGAAAGCAACCAAGATTGATATGTTGGACGGGACAGGATAGGAATAAAGTGAACATGGCCTTTCATATATCTAATGCAATATTCAGAAACAAAGGATAACACATATACATTAGGTCAAAGCACGTTGTGTAATTATTTGTAACGTAATAGATTGAACATATCTGTCGCGTAAAATGGGTAATCTCATAGCACCTGTAGCCTGGGTGTATCTGTGTCCAATTCATAGACACACAGTCTGAGGCTATAGCGAACAGAGCGCGCACTTATTGATTCGCATCTCCAGAAGATTCGCATAGACTTCTTTGAACACTTGTCGAGAACAATGAACAGCGCGTGAAACACGGAAGCATGCACCAGCAAAAGAAAGCTCAAATAAAGAAATAACTATTGCTTGCGAGATATTTGTAGATACATTGTAAACTATTACTGGTATCTTCAAGATAGAACTACTATGCATAACCTGGCAGCATGTTTACACTGCAGTAACCAGATAGGTTCATTCTTACCGTGCGTTGATTCTGCGAGCAAAGAGAGCCGTCTGCAACATCGTCATTATACGTGGGGTGCCACAGTTTCACCGACTGTGTGGCTTTATACATAAGGATACAAGTCGATAATAACGTTTGCTGATAGGGTACATCTTTTAAGAGGACACAAAATCGCACTCACGGGTCAGTGTGAGAACACCAAAAAGCTATAAAAAGAGAAAGAAAGGTATGGGTTTCTCAAAAAGAAAGCTCCGCAACTGGGAAATTCTCCCCCTTTTGGGGATCAAACCTGGGACCAATGTCTCTCCAGGCTCGTCGCTCTATCATTTGGCTAACTAAAAGGCTAGCCGATCGCAAGGCAAGGAGGAATTATTTGACAACTCGAACCGGCAGCTCCAACTCCTTTGTAGACTTGCGCTGCTGTCAGATTTGCGGTAATGTTTCCCTTTTATGAAACTTTCTCCGACTCGCTATTTTCCGCAGAATGATTTTGAAGATTACACTTTGTTAGTATGAGTGTACAGTCGGTTGTTTGTTATGCGCTTGTTGCAGGGATCCGTACATTAAAATTACCAAATGCTAGATGATGGCCCTACGGCCAGAACGTCCATTGTCAGCTGTGTAATACAACCACAAGTAACAAATTTTTACTAGTACCCTAAAGCGTGCAAGTTGTTTAACACACAGTAGGGCACCAGCAGTAAGAGCAAGAACAACTGAGCCTTTGGAAGAATAATATTTGTTGGGTAGCGCACCCCATCATAATTTTCTAGTGAAGAACTTGCAGCCCTACATATATAACTTGAATTATGAGTTACGTAGTGTGTGTTCCATGCCCCGATGGGTAAATATCTCTCTCTTTTCAGCGGAAGGCCTGAACCTCGCTCAGTGATGTTGGCAGACCTACACGCCTTGACTGGATGCTAACTCATCACCAAGGATGCTATCGCACAAAGCAGGTGAGTTGGAGAAGCACAGGGAATCTTAATACCATAAGCAATGGCCGGATGTCTGTGAAGATGATCTTCGATGTGCATTACCATTTTGCGATCTATAGCGAAAGCGCATGGCAAACGTTCAATACTTCTAAATACCGGCCTAAAGCTATGCTGCTGCAAATTTTTATGGACCCAAAGTCATACCAAAAGGTAGGTGGCACTGACTAACTAAATTGATGCTACATGTGTTTTACTTTCGTCGTGCCACATTTGCAGAATTCTTCTACGAGTGGAAATTAGCGTACCTGAATTATTCAACTTCAGTTATTAACAGCTTGAACGTCGAGACAACGCTGGTATGCGACATCTGGACCCTCTTCTTATGCTTTATTGTGCCGATACTACGATAGCCACTCTGAAGAATTGCCGCATATTTTCATTTTGTTCATTGATTGAGTTAGAAGTAAAGCAGCGTATAAGTACAGATAGCTTTGTAATGCTCCACTAGTGGCTTCGGTACCATAGCTTTACAATAAAGCGCCGTGGCTCTAAATGTTGTGGTAATATACTGCAGAGAACAGACGCGATCGATTACAATCGGATTCATGAACCTTGGTCAACTACAACTCTTTTTTTTTATTGATATACTATAAGGACATGTTGACGCACCATTTAAGGCGCCGGCTACTCCTTATCTCTTGAATGGTTCCATCATGTAACATACAACGTTCAATATTCCATATGAAATAATCTTTTCACAGAAACACCAGGACTTATTACGCAACGTTTTCACAGAAAGACTATGACGCAATAAACACATGGTATATACAATATACAACGTAAATACAAGGTCGCCTTTTCACCACGTGTCCGTCCTTTTTAGCGCCACCATCAGTTCTGTAGTTCGCATAACTGGAAATGGTGTTTGGCGAGCCTCAGCTATTACAAGAGAGCTAGAAGTCGCTCGTGGAACTCCTAGACGTATGCGTAGTCCTCTAGCTAAAAGTCTTTGAAGTCGCTCTTCTGACGTGTGGGAACGTCCGTGTAAGATAGGCGCTGAATACGCAATCTTTTGTTGTATTAATGCATTGTGAACAGCCAGCATGGACGATAATGATCCGCCCCATGATGTACCTGCGAGTCTGCGAAGTACAGTCACTATGGCATTGACTTCGTTTTCGAGTTTTTTTATGTGGGTGTCCAGGATAGCTGCCTATCAAGTGTTATGCCAAGAAATCGATGCTGTGTGACAATCATTAGAGGGTGTCCTTTTAGATTAAGGGTGAAATTTTTTAACTGCCTCCGAGTAAAGGGCAATGCAGCTGTTTTTGCGTGTGATAGAACCATTCCTCTCTGTCTCAAAATTTGGTTCATGATATTTGTGCCGTCTTGCATTGTCATCTGAAGTAGTTGAGCGTTAGACCCAAATGTCCAAATACACACATCATACAATGAAAACTTTGACTGTGATGGCAGTCTTCTTGCTAAATCAGCCATGACGCAGTTAAAAAGAAAGGGGCTGAGTACGCTTCCCTGTGGTATTCCCTGTTTGACAACATGTTCAGCACTCTTTCCTGCACCCGTCTGAACAAATATTTTGCCACCTGATAAAAACTCAGAAACCCATCGCAAGGACCTGCCAGACAGTCCAAGTTCCAACATACTTAGCAGAACATGAACGTGACTAACAGTGTCAAATGCCTTCCTGATGTCTAGGAATACTGCTATCGTCATGTTTCCACGTGCACGCTCATGTAACACACAGGTTACTACATCTAATATTGCATCCATTGTGCATCTATGTTTCCTAAAACCTACTAAGTAGTTCGACAACACATCCATTTCATTACACATCCATTGAAGTCACGCGTCAACCATTTTCTCCATTACATTGCATAAACAACTTGTCAAGCTTACTGGGCTAAACGATTCAAGGCACAAGGGCGTCTTACCCGGTTTTAAAATTGGTATGATTCGAGCGACTTTCCAAGAGACGGGTACAGTTTCTTCTATCCATAAATTATTATAGATATCTAAGAAAGCATTTGTACCTGTCGGTTCGAGGTTTCTTAGCATATTGTACGTAATGCCGTCCCGCCCAGCAGCAGATTTTTGGCGACATGATGCGATGGCACATTGAAGCTCGCTTAATGTGAAAGTATGATCTAATTGAGGATGTTGGGCCCAGTAGCAAGCAGTAATTTTCTGTTCAGCTCACACTACTGAAATATCAAATTCTGCACATTGCGATGAAAAATCAGGTTTAGAAATAAGCTCACAAAATTCATCTGCGACTATTATCTCACACGTGTGCCGAGCTACAGCGAGAGCACGAAATGGGAAGCTCGGTGTTACTTAAGGAAAGACTACAACAGTTCTGCTTTAAGAATCGAAACCCGCGCCCTCATACTCAGTAGCAGAACGCCAGTCACATCGGCTGATATGTGAACCAGTAAAACACGACGATAACAAACAAGGACAAAAGGCCTGACTGGTCAAAGATAGAAATAAAGAAGCTCCCAGCGCGTTTGGCAATGTAGTAAGGTGTTACTACATTACAAGGGCTAGTTAGATAAGTAAAAGCTATACACTTCTTGCGAAGACTCATGTGCACAACTATTAGTCCTTTTTTTCGTCGTTAAAAGCTTCACCGACGATTACGATACTCCCTAATCCGTAATTTGAGCGCAGCTTTTTACCTGTTTTCATTTCGCGATATAATGGCTGGTGCGGACAATCTGTCTCATGCGGCACGTCGCAAACGGAGTGAAGTGTAGCGCAACCTCGCTAATTTGAAGATCGCGCGAGCCACCGCGTTGGTGACGTGTGGGCGCGATTCACAGCAGCCGCTGCCGAGAGATCTCCCACATGATGCGCGCTGCTCTGGCACCATATTGTAGCCATCGTCGCCGCACTATTTTCTTCTCACGCTTCCGCCATACCCTCCTTCTCCGCTTTCCTCCTCGAGCTCTCTTTACTCTAGCCGCTTTCTTCATTCCCCACTGCGCTCTGCATTCATTCTGATCTTTCACTGTGCGCGTTCACGAGGTAAGACGCCGACGCTCGCCGCAGGAACTTGCGCCTTAGATCTGTGCTCGAAAAAGCGCTAACAACAAAGCAAAGATTATGAAATGTGCCTCCATGTTGTACTATAGTGATTTCTTTTAAGTTTATTAATAATGCCTACAAACGAGGGTTTGTAAAGATGAGTTCGTCACACTATTTGCTCAAGATTTGCACCCCCGAAAGTGCTGCTGATGTTCTTGCGGGCTACAAGCCTAAACTAAACACTGAAAATATTGTTATTATGTATCGGGGGTGGGTGTTTGTGACTGTATGTGCTATTCATGGGTTTATGTGACCACTCCGTATATCATAATTAAGCCCCAGCACCTAGACTAGCATGCCAGGCGATCAGCCTGGTTGACATCTCCGGCATATCATTAACGTTTGTATCTCTTTCTCTATGAGTGATTTCGCTTGCCTAAATAGAAAGTTGGCGTTCAAAATGAGATTACCTGTGTTAATTGTTCGTAATAGTTACCAGAAAAATCATGAATTTTGGTCTGGCAGACAATAAAACCAATGTTTTCTCCCTAGTTTTCTTCTCGAAAGAATAACACCCAATGATTACTCCCCAATTTAAAAAGAAAAGATATGTATATTTATTTGTATAAAAACCACCAACGATGGACTCTATTTATGTTTTAGAGGAACGTGAACTTGGCGTCGTTGGTATTTCTTGTATCTCTTTCGCGATTTTTGTCTTTCTTTAGTAGCAAACGTCCCATGCCTATGTATATTGAGACACACATACACACACGCACACACGCACACACAAGCACACAAGCACACACACACACAAGCGCACAGACACACACGCACACGCACACGCGCACGCGCACACATCCACACACGCACGCACGCACACACACACATATGTGTGTGTGAATTCGGTCTCGTTCACAATACCAATAATTATATTACGAATTGACAATTTCGTATTCTACATATCGATTTCACCTTTTACACTGCAACGCTTCCGTTGCTGACTGTAAACAGTAAAGTAACAAACTGCTGCGAGATTCAGTGAAGAGATCACCTTAATTAGTGCGCTTCACTTACAGGTGTTGCGCGTATTTCAGAGAAACAGAGAAGGTCGCTCAAAGAAGTCTATCAACGAGTGCCTTCAGTAGAGATTTTCAGCTGCAATTTGTTTCTTTTCTATTTTATTTTTTCCTCCTTTGGGATACGAAATCTTTCACACACGGCAAACGACCAGTCAAAATTTTCGTCCCACTGACAACAACTGCCCGCGAAAGCAGCGGAAATATGTGATCGTATCTTTTCTGTCGCCTGCCGGCAATCCTTGGAAGGAAAAAAGGAGGAAATAAAAAGAAGGCAGCACAACGGGCGTTCTCGCAAATTGAGCGCGTGAGCGGTTTCCTACCAGCGTCCACCCGCTGAGCTTATTTTTTCTCTCCCACCCCAAGGATCACAAAAAAGCATCGAGATATTATTTTTGAAAAAAAAAAGAACCGAAATGAGAGAGTGCGCGAACTTCAAGGGGATTCCAGTCATGAACGGCAAACAACCGCGCTTCTCACTTTGCCACCCGTGCCAGTGAAGGGGTTTATGCTGGTTTAATTCTGGCCTCGCGGACGTGATTTAATGGCGCTCAATGCCGTTTTCGTTCACGCAGCACTCAATTTTTTCTTTCGGGCTTGCTTCTTTCCCTTTTTGGGTTTACGGTGAGGGTGATTCGAAATTCCTTCCGTTCGACACCGCACCCGCCTGCGTTCTCTGGTCGTGCCTGATTCAGCCGCTTATGCGGGATTTGAAAAATGGAGCCGCCGACTGAGCATCCATACGTCAGGAGAACTGCTGAATTTGCACGATCGTACCCCCAGGAATCGCGCGCACTTTTTTCTTTTACGTCATCGCGCTTTTATTCTTTCTTCCTCATTGAGGAAGGCGAAAGCAGTGCGCGACCAGCGTTGTATTGCCGATGAAATGAACTTTTCGCGAAACGATCCATTCTTTCTCTTTCCTTTTTTCTCTTTTTTCAGTGGTTCCTTTAGGTTAACATCCGAGTTACCTGACCCAGCATTACTCTCTGTATAGCGCCCACGTTTGCGGAAAAGTTTAAGACCGCTTTTGCCGTCGGTGCAATCGTGTATACCGGCTTAACAAACACAAAACTCTCATTTAGAAAAAAAAAAACAAGAAGGCCGCGCGTCTTTTTAAAATCACCTCATCTTTGCTCTTTTGTGAAACGTTAAATACCCATCCATCCCAATGTTTTCAAATTGCTTGGATTTGTTAGAGCCGCCGGAGTTTTTAATATGGTGGGAAGTGAAAAAGAGTCTGCAGGTCCCATGTCAACGTCAAAGAGTCAACGGTCCCACCGTTGTAACTTCAGTGGTTAGAACGCTGCACTAACATCCCGTGCGTCCGAAAAAGAAACAGAAATGGATGACCTAGACTTATCGTATAACTCGATGAGGACGCGTTAGGTGCATTTGTAATTGGTTCAGCCTCCATGGAATCGTAAACACGACCCTTTCATAATGTCCCAGGTGAGGTTCAAGCACCTTTTGCTCTTGTAGCGGTGTGGAAGTAGATAAGAAACAGAAAGACTGAATGACTGGAAAGGGGCTAAGAAAAAGGGAAAACTCAGCGAAAGGAAGTGGCTTCCCTCCCGATTCTTGTAAAGTTCAGTCTACAAAATATTCAGGGCTGCTTGAAATGCGCGGGTGCAACGTATCCTCCTGTAGATCGAGTCCATATTGGAGAGCTGATGACCCACCTGCACATTTGCCGGTGGCTTGGCGATCAGATTCTGCGCACTTGATAAGCTTTGACTGCTGAAAACCAAGTTCAATAACGACCATGCAATATATGCTGCTTACAGAGTCAAAAATAGTGAAATTACATGCCAGCAAGCTGGTAAAAAAGACGGGGCTATAAAAAGGGAGGGTTCTTTACTTCAATCTTTTTGCATTAGTGCAGCTGTTCAACATTGACCTTTTGATATACGAATTCATTGTTTGAGCAGGAAATTTATTTACGCTAAATTGACTGCGTTTTCAGCATCGGTAAACACAAAGAATTCAAATATCAGATTTTTTTTTCTGTGTGGGTTTCTGTGCATACAAATACGAAAAGATATTCCGCTAGAACTGTTCCGGAGAACAGGTTCCAACCAATCATTATCAGCTTACATATTATTAGCGAAGATGACCGACCAATATTAAACAACATGTAACATGTAACATGTCGTGTCCTCATGGACAGGACCGTCGAGCTACGAGCAAGCGACCTACAAAAGCAAGAGAAGAAGCTCGGGAGCACCGGAACACCGCAGGGATCGGTCATTTCGCCGATGCTGTTCAACCTGGTAATGATCGGAGTGGCCGAAAAGCTCGGGCGCATCGAAGACGTCAGGCACACCATCTACGCGGACGGTATCACGATATGGGTGACCGGTGGCAGCGACGCCGACATCGAGGGCGCGCTGCAAGCCGCCGTCGACGCAATAGAAGACCAGCTGGAAGGCACCGGACTGAGATGTTCGCCGAGCAAATCGAAGTTTCTCATACTCCCACCTACCAAATACAGCAGAGGCAAAACCAGACAACGCGAAAACGAAAAAAATCAGAATCGTCACCAAATCTGGCAACGTGATCCCCGAGGTCGGCAAAATTAGGATCCTAGGCATGGTCATCGAAAAGCACGGAAGAAACGGCGAAACCATCACCCGTCTCAAGGCAAAAGCAGCCAACGCGATTCGACTCCTCAAACGAGTCACTTCCCGAAAGGCTGGCATGAGAGAGGAGAGCCTAATTAGGCTCGTCCAATCCTTGGTCATCAGCCACGTCGCGTACGTTGCAGCCTACCACAGATGGCTGCAACACGAACGAAACAAAATGAACGTGCTCATCAGAAGAGCGTACAAGACGGCGCTGGGCCTGTTTGAGTCCACAAGCACGACCCGCTTCTTACAACTCGGGCTACACAATACGTTCGAAGAAATAGACGAAGCGCAACGGACCTCTCAACTGGAGTGGCTGTCCATCACCAAAGCCGGGAGGAAGATACTGGACGATCTGGGAATTAGAAGCTCGAACGAGGTGGAGATGAAGCTCCCCATCCCCGAAGATCTCCGACGCCAGACCAGAATCGACCCCATGCCGAAGAACATGAATCCCGAGTTCAACAAGGGAAGAAGAGCGGCGAGGGCCAAGGCTCTCATCGACCAGCATGCCAACGACGAACACGCGTGGTACGTGGACGCGGCCGAATACCAACGGAACGCCTTCACAGCGGTCGTCATAGAGGTGTCAACCGGCGCCACGAGGACGGCAGCGAGCGTGAGAAGCACCGAAGCGGGACAAGCGGAGGAGGTAGCCATCGCCCTGGCCATCGCCGACGCAGACTGCCACACGGTGCTGAGTGAGTCAAGACAGGCGGTGCGAAACTTCGCCAAAGGGCAAATCTGCAGGGAGGCTGAGCGCGTACTGCGAGCGGTAAAACTAGACGAACGAAAAGTACGACTCAAGTGGTTCCCGGCGCACGCGGGCGACGCGTCGGAACGCAATGAGAACCATAATGAGACGGCACACGCCGCGGCGCTAGCGCTAACCAACCGCGCCCCGACGACAGACCATCCGACGTAGTTCGGAACCAAGGACCGCATGACGGATTACAATGAAATCACGAAGGCCTACCGCTTGGCTCGCAGGACTCTTCCACCCCCGCACCCGAGACTGAGTCGAGCGGAGGCGGTAGTACTGAGACAGCTCCAGACCGGATCGCTACCGAGCCCGAAACTGATGAATCGCATGTACCCCGAGACATATCCGACAGATATGTGCAGAGTCTGCCGGAGGGGGACCGCAGACTACACGCACATCTTGTGGGACTGCATTAAATATCCGGAAGACGCTAAATCAAGAACACTCCCAACGCGGCTCGAGGCAGCCGCGAAGAGCTACGACCGAGACGATCAGCTCTGGGCCGTCCAGCAGGTCCTCGAGGCGCTCGAAAGGCATGGACCCAGCGAGCCGGCAACGGCGAGCGGAGACCCGCGCCGAGTAACGGCAACTTCGAGGATGACGTAGGCCCTCGTCGGGGCACGCGAGCGCCCAACTGCAGGCATAAATAAAGTTTCTCCAATCTCATCCAATTATGAATTTAGCCGCCTGGTTCCAAAAAGAACCTTGAAACCGGCAGAGTTTTGTCTGGCGCATGAAAAAAAAAAGGATGTCACAAATAATAACAAGTAATTCAAGAAATAACAAGAAATCATTAGGACTGGCTGGGATATCATCTTACGTATAATTGTAGCACAAGAGCATTTTACGAGTGCGGGCACAGACGCATGACAGTATACTGAGGCCACCACCATAAATCCAGGCACTTATGTTCCAGCACCTTTTTTTTTCTTACTTGCATCACTCATATTAGCCTTGTAAGCATCAAATGCTTCTAGCTCCCGTCATCGGCGACCTTCAAGTGACCTTGAGCCAAAAGACAGAGCCTTTATCAGGGCACTCAAACGAGAACATCCGGGCAAGTTGCGAAAAGAAAACAAGATCATTCGAGTAATCACTCAAACCATTACAAAATGTGGTCCCTGGCTCCCAACCCTTTCTACAGGACCGCATCGCATAGCCTAGCTACTGCCCAAACAAGCTTCAAAAAATATCGCTTCCGAGTTCTTCTTAATGTTTGTTCCCAATATCACTCAGGCTATAACTTCTAGTACGCTGAAGGTTCATTTGTCATTGCCAATAGCGACGTTCAAAAAGCAGATACCGGGCACCATACATTTATTTATTTATTTATTTATTTATTTATTTATTTATTTATTTATTTATTTATTTATACATACTGCAGCGCAATTTGTGCTATAGCAGGAGTGGGTTAAGAAAATGTACAGAAAATGCATTGGAGTATAGAGCGGTACAAGTGAACACTATTAAAGAGCACAGATGAAAAGGAAAATACACAAACATACAAGTGGAGAAGTGAGAATGGAGAAGTGAGAAGGGAGAAGTGAGAAGTGGAGAATCTGGTAGCGTTGACCGCTGAATACCAGCGGCCCATGAGTTCTGCGGCGCGGGTTTTGCGTCGCCTCGAGAGATGACCCCACGCTGCGTGGCGCCTCGCTTATACCCGCCGCGGTGGCTTGGCAGTTATGGTGTTGCGCTATGAGCCCGAAGTCGCCGGATCAAATCCCGGCCGCCAAATCCCGGATCAAATCCCGGCCGCAATGCATGTCCCATGCATTGCGGGCACGTTGAAGATCCCCTGGTGGTCAAAATTAATCCGGAGTCCCCCACTACGGCCTCATAATCAAATCGTTGTTTGGCCGCGTAAAGCCCCAGAATTCAATTCGTTATTTTTCTAGCTGGGTAGTGGGTAGTCCCTGGCGTCTTTCGCTGCCTGTGATGCGGCCTTTAGTCGGTTTTTTTTTCTTCTAGCTGGACAGCGTCCATATGGGCCAGTGCATAGTATGGGGGAGTGCGGGGTGGCGTGGTGGGGTGGGCCGTTGCGATCGTGCACTACACCCATTTTAAGATTGTGGCTAGTATCATCACCCACCAATCAGCCTTGGGGGGTTGCCATTTCATGCTTACATCTGCTGTCGATAACGGGAGACCCAGCAATTCTTTTTCAGCGCACGTGTAACGAAATGTATATTAATACACATGGCAACACGTTCTATATGTCGTTATTTTCGCTATTGCTTGTGATCCAGAGGTGTTATGTAGAGACAGCGTCGTAAACGGCAGGCTTTATCAGACCAACTGCTAAGCTTACCAGGGTATACCACCATGCATTCAAGTCTCTTGTTCTTACTAGGAATTTCAAGGTTTATAAATTTTTTCAAAATACCCTGTTGCAGATAACATAATTCTAGTCATTGATCTGGATTGTTCAGAGAGGCGGACATTACCTGCACGAGGAATCAAAACAGATTCATAAAATTTTAAAAATAATAATAACTTACCCACAGTAGTTGCAGGGGCTAAATAGAAAAGCACCCGTCTACTTAGATTTAGATGCACGTTAAAAAACCCAAGTGGTCTAAATTAATCAGGAGTGCCCCACTACGGCGTGCCTCATAATCAGATGGTGGTTTTCGCACCTAAAACCCCATAATATATTTTTTTGTTTTTGCTAATATACTTCCTAAATAAATAATTTACGGCACATATTGCATATTCTTAATTTTAGCCGGTGAATTTGCAAGATGTATGCACTTGAAATATATTTCCAGAATTACACCACTTTGGAGATATGCACCATCAAACTCGCTGTAAAAATGCACTGGTGTTTTACTTACTTTTTTTTAACAAAACGCTCTTTCATGAATTGAAGCACGAAAACAACTAGAATTTATTTCCACTCTTTAGGTAATAATATTTCGAAACTGGTGTCATTCTGTTGATTCATTTCAAGAGGATACGCCATGAAAGCTCATCACCTAAAATTCGTAAATTGCAATATGTGCCTTGAAGTAACTAATTGGGAAGTTAATAATTGCATTTCCAATAATTACTTGAATACACGTTTCGATTTCTCGTGCTATCGATGTCTGTCTCTTCGAATAAGCCAGCTAAAGAACAAGAATTATTTTACCTGCTGCAGGCGAACTTTTAAAATTCCAGAAAGGTTAAAAATTCTCACCCAGAATATTCAATGAAATGTACTTCCTGTGAGCATGCCCAGGGTGTGGGGATGTGACATATCGCGCTTTAGGCGACCGGCGGAAACGAGGCCCACTGCTTGCACGTGTCAATGACGAATCTGTTTAAAGCCAGAAAGCAGCCACAGCATATGCTCAATGGCCGCGCTAGACGTAGGAGCCAATCAGTGCGAACAGGTCTCATCCGATAGTCGACAAATGTGCAAGTGGGCACTTCCCACCGCCTCAATACCAAGCTGCTACACTACAACCTCATCCTTGCGGGCTATACCACCTGAGGGGCTACAACTGTATTTTCGAATGAGCCTGGTGGGGCGATGACCTTATCCTTTTTTATCTTGCACAAGTATGGGGCTCCCCAGATTCAAAACTCTTAAACATCTTCATTTGCCGGTACAATCTTTGAGAACGAGTACTCGCACGTCGTCCTGCTATCTAGAAATTTACTGTGCTCATCTTCCCGCCCAGCAGCGCAGTATGCTGTCACCGAGAAGTTGCAGTCTTCGAATACGAAGGAGGCATTCTCACACTAGCTATATTTTTTATAAACTATAATTTTGATGCCCTCATTTTCTTATATTTTCTTGCTTTCTTTTTCCCTTGCAGATGGCTGCATTGTTCCTGGTGCTCATAACAGTGCATATTTCCATTCTATTGGTCACCGATGCAGTGAATCCAGGTAAACAGACGTGTCGGCAGAAACGTAGAAGTTTTACAGTCATAAAGGCAAAAGTGTTCCGTTGAAATAATAAATTTTTCCTATCAGAACAACTTCTATATCTATAGGCGACCAACACCACTGGGGACCACGTAAAGTTACTGCATTTTTTTTTCTTTTATGCATGTAACGTAACGCTTCGTTTCTTTTTATGGATAATAAATTCTGAAGGGTACCTTGATCAATGTAAAGCAGGGACGGCTACTCTTGTGCTTAAGGATATAAACGAATACGAAAGGCTCACGTTAAAATAAGCGAAATACAGAAAACTACAAATAGAAATGAACCCGCACACAACGCTTACACGAGATTTGAAAGACTGTTACAACCATGTACCTCTTGTTAACTGTATATGCTACGCGAACTGGCCTTATATAAAGCATTTCTAACGCCATTAACACCATCCGGATCTATTATTTCACGATTTTTGTGAGGTAATGGCCACAATTACAACTTGTGTGCCATTATATATTTTTCAGAACTGCATATCGTATATCAGGTGACTCGATAGGTCGTATGTGCCCTATAAATTTTCTATAAACATTTCGTGTAGGGCGACGGAGTACGAGCAAATCTACATCGTCGTGATTTCATACTTGCATTTTTCACTCTGACGAAGAAACCGTTGCTTACAGCGGGAACAATGTTTCAAAGGTTCAAGTCGCAAATTACTGTTTTCATTGAGGGTAGATCTTAAATATTGCACTTAAGTGACTTTTCTGATTATAGTTGAAAAGATTTAAATGGTCTGTTTGGTGGTACGTTTTCCGCATGCTCTCATACACTGAAAGAACGAATGCGAATATAAAAGAAAAGAATGTATGGGCTTTCGAAAAACGAACACAGTAAGTTCTCGCTCTGATTTACAGTGCGAGCTTCTGCAAAAATTATTCACACGAAGCCGACAAAGGCTGGTTGCTATGGCGTTGCGGCGCTGAGCACACGAATACGGACTCATAGGGGCAAAATGCAAAAATGCTCGTGCGCTTAGATTTAGGTGCACCTTAAAGAAGACCAAGGGATCAAAACTAGTCCGAAGACCTCCACGATGACCTGCCTCATAATCATATTGTCAATTTGGCACTCAGAGCACCGTACTTGATATAGTTTTAAACGAAATCATCCATGTTTACTCACTTCGACAAGGTTATGACATCTTTAAACACTTCATGGAATGCGTGCTTCACCAGGACTCACTAGAATGCATCGTTAATGAGCAGTTCACTCTGAAAATGGCCGAAATGTCGAATTGACTTACTAGACAAATATACTACATTAGCTATTTTTTGAATGTAATGAAGATTTACTGCAATCCTTGAACTTCGAAGTTTTCTTGAATTTCGCTTGAATTCTGAAGGATCAATAAAATAAGAAAGTTTACGACCAAGACCTAATAGCGTTAGTGTACAGTAGTTTCTTAAAGGTTATATTTTTAGCTATATGTTATTTAGGTTAAAGTAAAAGGAATCATTGATCAAGAATCTAAAAGTGGACTACTAAGGTTTCTTGAATCTCATTTGCATGAAAGACACGGTTCGTGATGAATATGTTCCCATTTCTGAACAGTGCAATTGTCTTATGACCTAGAAGTACCTGTCCTGGAAGTACTTTCCCTGGAAACATGTGGATCATCTTCCAGCCGTGTAAAGCATCACCGTATTTTACTTTAACCAAATTGCATATTTTATTGTAATGACTCATGCCAGTCCTTCTAAAAGTTCACATTAAAATTGCTAAACCTCAATTGCTTACTTTTATCATGTTTATTATATTCATGGTCATATATTAAATGTTTGGCAGATGAAAAGTTCTAATGGCGTCTCCGGCATTGAGATTTATTTTGAAATATAATGTTACATTATGCACTAGATTGCTGTTTAATAATGTATTAATATGATGCCATTCATATAATATATAGATGGCATAACATCTTGCCTGGTTAGGCTTTCTATTGCCACTTTAATTATGACCAACCATGTAAACCACTCATGCGGAGTAATTTCAGGGATATTTGGCATCATTACTGTGCCTGATGAGCTTCCAAAATGCGGCAAATGGTTTCGATGATGCGTAGGCTATACTGTTACAGAAGCCTGCGTATTCCATAGACCTTTGTTCTTTTTTCCCTTTGTAGACATCTGTGTTGGAAGTTGAGCATTAAAGCTCCTTAGAGAATAGCGACGTGTGTGTTCCCTGTAAATACCTTACTTAAAATGCAAGCATTAAGAGACATCTCTAAGCGGAGAAAAAGAAATCTACAAGACATCGGAGCTAAACTGCTTTTGTATGTTTCACTATTTGTTGGCGTGTGCGTGTGTATGTGTACGTGCGCGTGTTTGTGCGCGCGCGCTTGCGTGTGTATGCTAGATAGTGTATCTACTGTAATGGGACTAGGTGCATCAAACAAAGAACAAAGAGCCCTAAACACAGAACACAAGAACGGGCATAGTCAGGACGCTGTCTGACTACCAAGTGAAACGCTCGGAAGGTTTTTTGTAATCCTTATAAGGGGTACGATAAAGACGATTTACAAAATGAAGCACGAAAAGTGTCTGCACGTGTGTGTTTATACGTGTGCCAATGTGAGGTAAGTGCTCGCTAATGCAGCTTTTTCACTATTCGTTACATGCATCGCATCGGTTGCGGCCATACTGACAAGTTGTCATTGTCTCTCATTTTCTTTCTTTTTTCTCTGGAACCACGAATGCGTCGGCAGCTACTTCCAACCTATAATTTGCTCCGTACATGTACGGGACTGTTTTCAAGACCACCTTTTTGGCAGGATAGTAATTACAATGATTTAGAAACTAATAAACGGCTGCCACGTACAGGTGAAGTTTTCGAGCTGCACTTGTGACGTGTATGCAATTTAATGCCAAGGCACGGGAAATGGACAGCTTCGCTTTCTCTTAGCTCGCCTCGATCGCCTTTACTTGATACGGCGCTAACTTTTTACAGCCATTATTTACGTTGGGCGACCTCTCTATTACCATCGAAGCGAGACGGCAGCAGGGCAGGCTGGCTCGTGTGCCACCACCTCTGTTCAACAGCTCCATTATGCTTAGGTAGACGGCTGCTGGTTATCAATTAGTGCCGGTTAGTGCAACCCGGGGGGGGGGGGGGGGGGCGTGGAACCGACGCTGCGCTAATCTATTGCCAGTAGAGTCAGATAAACCTCTCCGCGCTTAATAAGCACCATTTTCTGCCGCCTAAGCCTGAACACACTTATTAGGCTAACGTAAATATGGGAATGAACTGCAGTAATCACTTTTACATCAGGAGTAGGCAAACTATGGCTCGAAACACGCCGCACACATGCCTCTTGGTGGGTGGGTGTAAGCCTCGTCACCTTGGCTTTTTCTTTATTTCTTTTTAATAAGGAATATCGTACTAGGACCTTACACGCCCATAATTCCCGCAGATTTCCCAAACTACGCACTTCCAGAAAAATTAACACGCCCTGTCTGGAGACTAGGTTAGTGGTGGATAGCCTTCTGGTTGCATTTACTTTCTTGTGTTCATATTATTTTTATTTTATTTTGTTTTTTGTACCATTTCTTCTCCGTTCTACAACGCCACTTAAAGCTCTTCTCTCAAAGGACTAAGTCGTGGCCCTATATTCAGCTGGCTTAAGCAACAATGACAACAAGAGAGAGATAAAACTTTATTGTGTCCTTGATGAGGTTAAGGGGTGGCGGGGGTCGGGAGGCTAACCCCCAATCCCCCCCTTCCTCAGACGGCGGCCAGTTCTTGCTTCCTGGCGGCGTCTTCGGCCATCCGGACGGCCCAGATCTGCTCCTCTGGGTCCAAGCTGAGCAGCAATGTCTCCCACTGCTCGGCCGTACTAATGATGCGTGTGTTAGTGCGGGAGGTGTTGGTGGGTGAGGCTTTGGGGCATTGCCAAATAATATGATTGAGGTCGGCGCGGGCTTTGCACGCTTTGCAGAGTGGTGAGTATGCATCGGGGTACATGTGGTTGTAAAGCACGGGGTTCGGAAAAGTTCGTGTCTGAAGGAGTCGCCAAGTGGTGGATTGAGACTTAGTCAGTGTTTTGTGTGCTGGGGGGTAGCGTAACCGCTCTCTGCGGTAGTGCAGTAGAATTTCTCTGAACGTGACCATTCGGTCCCGCGCGTGACCGCGATGCAGAACAGAGGGCTGGTCGGGATCGGAAGACGCAGGAGAAGGATGATGCGCCCGGTGTGCGAGAGCTCGGGCGGCATCGTGGGCGGCTTCGTTTCCAGCCAGACCCGAGTGACCAGGGGCCCAGATGATCTGCACGCGGCGTTGCCTTGAGAGAGGAGTGCCAGAGAGAATCTTTTGCGCTTGGGGTGCTATCAGTCCTCTTGCGTAGTTACGAATGGCCGTTTTTGAGTCGCTGATGATGCAGTGTGCATTGGTAGCCGCGTAGGCTAAAGCGATGGCCGTTTCTTCGCCTACTTCGGCTTGCGTGGCGAATATTGATGCGGCCGCGGAGAGGTGGTACTGCGAACCCGCGACTGCGACTACCGCCATGGCGTTTTGGTTGGGGTAGTCTGCTGCGTCCACGTAGGTTACGTCAGCAGCTTGGTCGTAGCGCTTTCGTAGTTGTTTAGCTCTTTCTGCACGTCGCTCCGGATTGTGTTCAGGGTGCATATTACGAGGTATGGGCGGGATAACTAGCTGATCACGAATGTTTGGAGGGATGGGTACTTTTGGTCCGAATTGGGTGGTGTAGGTTATGCCTAGGGTGCCTAGAATGTGCCTGCCCGTGGTGGAATTGGCAAGTCGTTCGTATTGGCTGATACGGTGCGCTTCAATAAGCTCGTCTATGGTGTTATGAATGCCTAGGGCGTCCAGTTTCTCGTTAGAGGTGGTGATGGGAAGATGTAGGGCTTGTTTATAGGCCCTCTTGATCATGGTATTGAGTTTGGACTTGTCAGTTGCATTGAGGCTAAGGTACGGGGCGACATAGGTGATCCTGCTCAAGGCGTAGGCGGTTACCAGGCGTATAAGGTTGCTTTCCTTCATGCCATGATGTCGATTTCCGATGCGTGCAATGAGGCGAGTGGTTTGGTGTACATGATTATCTAATTGCTTGAGTATCTCCGTGTTTCTGCCGTTTTGTTGGATGCGTAAGCCAAGGATGCGAATGCAAGGTACTGTAGGTATGCGTTGCTGGTGCACGTGGAGTTCTATCTCGGGTGGGTGAGGGTCTGGACGTCGACCTCCCCAATTAGGCTTGTACAGAAGGAGCTCCGATTTCTGTGGGGAACACGCCAGGCCGCGCGGTTCTACGTATGCAACGACCTCGTTGATGGCTTGCTGCAGCGTGTCTTGGATGTCCCCGTCGCTGCCCCCGGTGACCCACAGGGTGATATCGTCTGCGTAGAGGCTATGCTTGAGGTTGGGGATGCTAGCTAATGCAGGCGGTAGTCCGAGCAAGGCCACGTTAAACAGAAAAGGGGATAGAACCGAACCTTGCGGCGTGCCTTTACTGCCGAAGTGAATAATTGGCGACTGCAACCCTCCAATGGTAATGGTGGCCGTGCGACCTGTAAGAAAATTCTTTACGTAGTTATAGGTTCGATGGCCAACCTGGAGTTGGGCCAGTTGGTTGAGTATGGCCTCATGCGTGACGTTATCGAAGGCCTTGGTTAGGTCTAGCCCCAAGATGGCTCTGGTGTCCAGCCTGGAGGTTTTGTCGCCATCGATAATTTGGTGCTTGAGCTGAATCATGATATCTTGAGCAGAAAGTTTCGGGCGGAAGCCAATCATGGTATTGGGGAAGAGGTCGTTGTCGTTCATATGTCTGTGTAAGCGTGTGAGGATGACGTGCTCGAGGACTTTTCCGACACATGAAGTCAGGGAGATAGGGCGGAGGTTTTCGAGTAGGAGGCGCTTCCCGGGTTTGGGAATCATAATAATTTTGGCTTCTTTCCATTGTGAGGGGAGGTTTCCAGTTTCCCAGTATTCGTTAAAATAAGCTGTGAGGGCTAGTATAGAATCCTCATCTAGGTTGCGAAGCATTTTATTAGTAATGCCATCAGGTCCCGGGGCTGAGTTAGGGCGGAGTGCGAGGATGGCTTCACGTACTTCTGCTGCTTCTATGGGCACGTCCAGGTGGTCGTTATCGGTGCCTGTGTATGGTGGAGCGGGTGTAGTAGGTTGAGGTCCTATGTATCGGTCTATCAATTCTTGAAGAACTTGTGCGTCCGTGCCAGAATGGGTGTGAATAATTTTTTGCAAGTTGTGCTGTTGTGTGTTCTTGCTGTTAGCCGGATCGAGGAGGCAACGGAGGATATTCCACGTTTTGGGCAGGTTTGGTTGCCGCTCCATGCTGTCGCATGTGCTGTGCCAATTTTGACGAGTAAGTTGTTGTGCGTAGTCTTCGATTTCAAGGGTGAGAGTGCTAATACGTTTCCTGAGCGTTCGGTTGAGCTTGTTGCGTTTGTATCTGCGTTGCAGACTGGCGAGGGCTTCCCACATATGCAGTAACTTGCTATCTGCCTCCTGCAGATTGGCTTCCTCAGGAACCAATTTAGTGGCTTTGCTCGCGTCTTGCAGCAAGGATGCGACCCAATCTTCGTAAGGGGGTTGGGTACCCGAGAAAGACGTGAGGGCTCTGGCCTGCCGGAAAGCGTCCCAGTTCGTTATGTGGAGTTCACGACCCTTAGGCTTTCGCGGGCCCGCTCGAACTGTTGTTTGGATTAAATAGTGGTCACTGCCCAAGTTGTCTTGTGTGTTGATCCAGTCTGCTTGTGGAATTCGTTTTGCGAATGTCAAGTCCGGAGTAGTATCTCTGCTAACGCTGTTTCCCATACGAGTGGGAGAAGTTGGATCCGTGACAAGAGTAAGACCTAGATTCTGTCCGTCAAGCCATAGTTGTCTTCCCTTTCGGCGGTCCATTGGGTATCCCCATGCCACCGCAGGGGCGTTTAGGTCCCCTACGATGAGCAGGGGGGCTCCCCTAGCTAGTTGATCTGCTTTGGTGAAAAGTCGTAGAAACCTATGTTGTTCTCTGGGGCTGCTGTACACATTTAGGATGAAGAGGCTCTGTTGCTTGCGCCTTGCAGACGGGATGATCTCCAGAAAAATGTGGGCTGCTGTATCAATGCCTGTGTGATGCTGTATAACCGGAATGTTTCGCTTAACTAGCGTGGTTACTTGGGGCCTGCGGTTATCATTGCAAACTGCGGTGTATGCCGCGTATCCCGACAGCTTAGCCGCTTCTCCGGTCTCTTGTAATGCGATAACATCAGGGGAAGTATGTGGTGCGAGAGACGTAATGTATTGCTCTAAATGTGCTCGCTTTCGCCGGAATGACAACAAGTGTCAGCAAACGCAATTCCAATTAAAAACCAGCATACTAGTCATTCCGGCAAAGGTGTTTAGTGCCACGTACGAAAACAAAGAAAACGTGGGTCCTTGAGTATAAATCAGGCCTTCCCTTTCCTAATAAGCAATCGCAAGATCAAGCCTCTGAACACAGAATGTGGGGAACTTATCATTATAGACAGAAGAGAGGTCAGAGCGCAGATCTTTCTTCACCGTCTTCGGCACTATTAACTTTATCATGTTGTGATGCCTATGCAAAAGGAAGCCCGAGGTTCAAGCAATTACCAAGCACTTCCTTAATAAAAAGCGAGGTGTTCGAGACCTATTTCTCCTGTAAAGCTTCTTTTGGTGTAGCAAGGTAACTTATGAGAGAAAGCCATCGTACAAGGCAAAACTGAACAACTTTTATCATTTCAATGTGCTTAGAGCAATTGCACTGCGCCCAACTTTCTACTTACAAGTGAGTGCGGGTCTCGGGAAATTTTATTCTGCTGTACTGCTATTAATTCGATGAAAGTTCATTCCATACTGCTGTAGTGAAGAGGAGTGCTCGCCGCAGCAGCCATATCACTAGTCTCCAGGGAAGCGCGAGCAAGAGATTGCCTGGGCTACTATGGTTCAAATACACCGCCAACGCTTCGTGCTGAGCTCGTGTCGCGTCTTTTGCTCGCTTTAGATTTTGGTAGAGGGGTTCGGTACAGTGGCATTGCTGATGGGAATGACGCAAGAGTCTGAGATAGTGGCTGTGCGAGAGCCTCGGCATAGCTGAGTGGTGCGTTCACCTCGGTGTAGGCAATGGCATAGGCAAACGGTGGAGTCTCACGGTGGAGTTTCACCTCGGACAGTGGCGGCCGTGAAAGCTGCCGGTTTGGAGCTGCAACGCAGAGTTGCTGCTGCATTATGGCGATGCCGTGAGCAAGCAAACTGAACCTACTACAACTGAATGGTGTGAAACATTACCTATGTATCTTCGCTGTATTTAATGTATCAGTTGTCACATCGACGTCCATCTATGAAGGATTTGTTAATGCGGTTTGATACAGAACTTTCCTACAATGTGTAAAAATCACAAGGTTATCCGAAACAGCACATTCTCATTACTGCATAGCTGTATTGTACACGAAACGGAAAAAGAACCCGTGTAATTGTGTTTGGCACACACATCTCCTTACCCTTCTGCAGGTTGTAGCTGCGTACTGTTCGACAGCATGTACGGAAAGGAGCACGGCATCTTCACCTCCCCGAACTGGCCGACTCCCTACGAGGAGAACACCAACTGCCTGTTGTACACGTTTGTGGGTGAGCCGAGCGACATCGTGGAGCTCACTTTCGACGAGTTCGATGTCCAGAAGGAAGCGGAAGAGTAAGCCATCTTGACATCGGACAGACAGCTTTGATTGTATTTCATTGATTGAAATTTGATTGTATTTGTTTCCGTTTATGACCAAACAAGCCGACTTTCTGTCTCGATGAGTTCGCATTTGATAGCAGTTAGGTCAGCGCGTAGCGGAATGGAACGAAGCGCTGTGAAAAAGAGGGCACTGGCAAGCATGCTAACGCCATGTTGCTCGTACCTGTTACGCTGACGATGTTGCACATAGGTTTTATGGGTTGTTCTCTTACTTGAACACGTGAGCAGTCATCGTCGACGGTGGCAACGCGTCTCCTCCTCTTTACAAAAGAAAGAAGAATTGCAGCGGCTCTGCGTAGAAATCACACCGCCACGCAAACATGTTTGCACAGGCATACTATACGGGGTGTCCCACGTAACTTGAGCCAAAAATTAAAAATATGCCAGTGCCACGTAGCTGGAGAGAACAAAAGTAATGTTGCTTGCCGTCGCTTGTAGATACTCAAATTATTATTTTTTCATTCCGCCTAATTAGATCATAAGGCTTAATTATTTAATCAACTTCTCAAACACTATATTTAGATGGAAAGTGTCAATGAGAAAATTGTAGAGCAACATGAAAAACTCCCGATACAGCTCTCTGTTGCTCGATACATGCTACATAAAAGCGTTTTTCCCAGCGTGAAAGGAGCCCACAAATACATTAAAAACTGCCACGCAACTGACCGCCCGAAGCATTTTGCGTGTATTTGCGGGCTTCTCTCATGCTCGGTAAAACACACTGTTTCTCCCCTTTATCCACAAGCGTGCATGGATAAAGGCGAGAAGCTCAGCTGCCAGAACTGTCACTTCACGTCACTTTCTCATCCCTAGAGGACGCGGCGATTCCGCAATTACCTGTTGTGCATGCCCCATGTGGGGAACTCAACGTAGACGCATAAGGTGGTTTCGGCTGTAACATTTCATGTAATGCCATGTTCACACGATAGAGCAGCCCCACGTGTGCAGGTAACTCGCAGCGCTGTATTTATAAGAAGATATATATATATATATATATATATATATATATATATATATATATATATATATATATATATATATATATATATATATATATATATATATATATATATATATATATATATCCACCCCCTCACCCCTTCCCCGTCGACTCACTCGTGTGGCTTTGGGTCCCGCCTGTTGCTGCTCCTGGCCTTTCATCCAAGCTCCTCCCGAAGTACCACGGGCCCTACCGCGTGGTTGCCCAAACATCACCAGTGAACTACGTGGTCGAACCCGTATCGCCATCTCCCGATCTGCGTCGTCGGGGGCGAGAGACTGTGCACATTGACCGGCTGAAGCAGTATTACGATCCGCCCACCTCTTCCTAGGTCGCCAGGATGGCTCCTCTTCAATTCCGGGGGTGATTGTGACGAAGAAGATCGGCCAGCTGAAAAGCCCCGTTGCCATCGCGTGGCACGTACCCAGTTCGTTCGCTGGCTGCGCCCTACGTGCTGGTGCTGAGTTTGTCGCTGCTGCTCTACGAGCCGAATAAACCCCCTTTACAATATATATATATATATATATATATATATATATATATATATATATATATATATATATATATATATATATATATATATGATTTTTTCCATATTAGCTGTTTCTTTAGCTTGTGTTACTCCTGTTTCATTGCCAGAAAGGACAGCTGCGTGTTTTGATTACGCTACAATAGCGCCACGCGGTGATAATGTTTTTCTTTTCATGTTTTCTATTACCTGCTTTAAGGTTCCTGCTATAATTAACTGCTCTTGTTTCGCCTCCGCAGCAGAAATTTTCTTATTGCTCCGTTTTCCAGGCAATATTTTTGGTACCTTGTAACCAGTTCTATCGCTAATTGAGTTGTCTCCGCAGCTTAACTGAGTTTATATTAGGGGCTTTTAGGCGTCCAATTTATAGGAACGCATTATTTCTCCATTTCTTCCTCGAAGCGGCCTGTCTACTAAGCACCAACTTTGTCCTCCTAGTTACTCAATCTGGCTCTTTCTAGGCACATTAAATATTAGCGTGATGGTCAGAGAAATATTATTATTTAAGGAAATGGACAGTTGATGAAGGTATTAATGCGTACATGTATGTAGCCATAACGCGAAAGCGCTTTCCCGTGAAGCCGCGGAACTCTCCGCAGTTTATTAGATGTTTGCCAGTGCTGCAGTTTTGTAGGTTGTGAGCAGATTAGTTCAGACGCAGCTTTAGACAGAGTCTAGTCAAGAGGCTCTGCACTCACTTCAGTTTTTAAGCTGTTCAGCGCTGTTTCATGTGTGCTTCGAAGCCTGTTCGTTTTACAAGCCCATATTTAAGCGCCTTACAAGCTTAATGAGGGCTTTCAGCAGAGCGCTAAAAGACTGCTCCTTTGTTTATATGTTATTTTTCTGTGAGCCTATGAGCTTGGCCAGCTTTAGGAGTGTGGTTTAAATATGGTGCCAACCAGACTACTGTACGCGCTCCGAATTTAGAGAAGCAAACTCATCTGCGGCTAAAGCTAGACTTGCGTAAGCAGAATTGCGCTACCCAACCAAGTCTACCAATGCGCAGGTTTTTGCATCGTTCTGGGTGCAGTCAACTTTGCGAAAGATTTGCGCTTTTCGGGCCTTCGAGCGCCTTCTAATTGAAACTTAGCATAGTCGAGGCACATAATTTGATTGCGCAGACCCTCTGGCGTTTTCAGCGAGCTTTTGATTAGGTTAACGACGGAGCCAGCGTGCCCACATTACTCTGCATGATTTACATTTCTAATTTAGACGAAATGAACTAGCCCCGCATCGCCCACATCATATTAGAAGGATCTTGCAGTTTGTACCTAGCCGTAATATTAATATATATTACTCCCGAGCTTCGGTGCTTTTTCTTATGTGCCTGGACTCGGGGTGCACAGGTAATTGAATTTTTAGTGCACTGGTTTTGCAGAAAATATTCTCGAGTTACTTATCTACCTTTATGCCCCACGCTCAGTACGAAACAAGCTTACTTTCATACGCCACCATAGATTAGAAATTTCCTTTTTGCGCAGGTGAAGGGCAAAAATATAGCGATCGGGGAAAACACTCATCGATACGAGCTTCGTTAAAACTAGCAATAGTCAGACGTACCCACAGTGCCTATAGCCAAATTTGGTAGCATTGTGCTGGCTAAAATGGGCATCGGCACATCAGTCAATGCTCGCTGCAAAACTTGAAGAACTGAACGCGTTTAAGGGGGCTTCCTTTTCCACCTGCACCCGTTCTCTGGTCAAGTGGCGGAAAATTATTTGAAGCCAGTGTTAACGGAGCAATAAGCGCAGTGAACCAAAAAAAGAGAGAAAATTTCTGTTTACTGGCGCCCGCACTGCCATCTCTCGTTATTTTTTTCTGAATATTTGCCACTAGAGGGCTCGGTCTAAAGGTGGGCAAAGGCTGATGGTCACCGGCACACACATTGTACGTATATAGTGCATATCTAGGCTCTGCGATTCACAGCCGGGGTGCAATCTGAAATAAGGCTGGATTCAGAACAAGAGGCAGAAGCGTAACTAAAGATGCAGGACATGTAAGATATAAATAAAGCTAGTTGGAGGAATGTGCGGTACACGCTGAAGAAATAAATGATCGAATAGATTTTTAATTCTAGACAACGACTTGAGACTTAACTGGGGTAAATGGGAGGGTCATTGCAATGGATCGACGAGAGAAATTATCATTAAGAGTGGGATAGTAAAACCTATTAAGAGAATAGTAGTAGATGCCAGCATTAAATATAATATGCCCCAATACCCTGCTATAAACATTGCCGGTGGCAAGAAAAACAAAATGCAACGGTGCGTGACAGAGTATTTTCTCCAGGTAAATACCTGTGCTTTTGACTAACTTATCCTTAATCTATTTTGACTTAGGAAGAAGTGTGGCATCATGAGTTAGCTCTCTGATGGCACATTTAAATGCTGCTGCGAGCAGGTGCCTGAGCGGGGACTTCGTGCGTCTGTTTCTGCATCTGAACGGGACAAGCGTGGACGAAGCGACTTCCTCGAACTCGGTGTTGTGTGGCACCGAAGTAGACATCGAGCAAGTTCACTACTCGGCCGGCAGGGCGCTCGTGTTCGAATTCCACTCGGACGGCAAACACGGTGACAACACCGGGTTCAGAGGCACCTACCGCTTCATCAAGAAAAGTGAGTTCCCACTTGAGTGCTGTGATTCCTGGTTCGTGCTGTGAACCTGCAGTTCCAATAGTTGGGGCCAACCAACCGGCTTTCCTTTTTTTCCTTCTTTTTTTTCTTTTTATTTTTATTTTATTTTTTGTCGTGCAGACATGTATAGGGTGGACGGCGTCACCGTTCCCAACACGACGTGCAGCTACAGGTTCGCGAGCGCCAATCGCACAGAGGGTCACGGCCACTTCTACTCTCCGCTCTACCCGTCCACGTACCCGAAGAACGTGCGCTGCCTGTACAACTTCATGGCGCGCTTCAACGAGAGAGTACGCATCACATTCGAGAAGATTCGACTTCAACAGGGTGACTACAGGTAAGCTCTCCCACAATATTTTGCTTCAGTTCTGTAAGAGCCAAGATTTTAGCAAGTGCGAGGGCTTCAAGCAAAGAGCAGAAGACACAGCGAATAATTTATTTCGTTCATGCTATATTACTGCACTAATTCTGGTTCGAGGACTCTTCAACACGGGGGCAGTATAAAGCATCGTGCTTGTACGCTTCCTAAGCTTCATACATTCACCTTACTATGCACGCAAGAGGTGGTTCTGACCCTGATGGCACGCTAAGACGGGGGTACCCGGCATTGAAGAGTGTAGGGGACAGCGCAGAGAAAAAAGTTATCTTTTCTTGACAGCGCGCGCAAAGCCCCATTAATTTATAACGCTGCAGTTGGGTTTACGAACCCACAGTGACCACATGCAAAGCTCCCAAATTAAAGAAGAAGAAACTGAGATTACGTGTACTGAAACCCATTTTTGTGCTCTCATGAACCTTGAAAACTATTCTTTCTACTCATTTACCAATGATAATTCAATTATTGTAAAACGCAGAAGATGTTTGGCAAAAAGAAAAATAATGTCCGTTCGTTTGACAGCGCATTGAAATAGATTGTCGAATGAAGTAGCCCTAAATATGCTGTTTATAAGCTCTGCATCTTCTACCTCCAGGCAAACTTACCTACACATCTTTGTTTTTCTGACCACCGTTCAATCAATGTCGCTATATTATCTTCACATGTTCAGCAATGTAGACGTTAATGGTCACGAGTGGCTTCATGTGAGCGCGCCGACACGTCTTATATGGAAGCGCTGACTGAGTGGAAGGAAGAGAGAGAGAGAGAGAAAATGATAAATGAAAGGTAGGGAGGTTAACCAGGACTGAGCCCGGTTGGCTACCCTACACTGGGGAAAGGAAAAGGGGGACGGAAAGATGAAAAGAAGAGAAAGTCCACTGGAAGTTGTTAAAAGTGCGAAGGCGCTAACAATTTTGGCCGGACCTGTGGAACGTGGGTTATTACTATGCATGTTTCGCTTTATACCAGTTGAATTAAACATTGGAAAAAGCAGGTGACGAACATGGCACTTACCGTCCGATTGTCCGTCTGTGCATCTAGCTCCATCGTCCAGTTGAAGCGTATTTTGGTCCAGACTCACGTCGAGACACAGGACCGTCGCATAGCTCTCGCATTGCTACTAACCCGTCCAGATGTGTGCGACACGGAGACAGCATACCGTGTGGGTGAAGCACCGCACTGACCAGGAGAAGACGGAGAGACACAAGGATACAAGATACACGCTGCTTGTGCCTTGTGTCTTCTCCGCCTTGTCCTGGACAGTGCGTGACTTCGCCCACACGGTATGGTGATTAGTCACCAGCTCGCCCAACTTTGCGCAATAAGGAGACCGCATATGGCTCTTGGCTAATCGCTGGAGCATGACCACTGATGCATTTCGCTGCAAAGAGCGACCGAAATGCTGTTTAGCACAGCCGCCTTAGTCGCTTATGTTGTCCTACATGCTTCACTCACAATTCCTGAAGTGCAAAAAATAAAGCGTACTTCAAGCACTAACCCTGTATTGCAGAATGCGCGCATGTATTGGGCCTACATTTCTTGAAACAGAGAAACTAACATTGCAGCTTCCTTTCGATATACAAAGGGGGATATTGGCGTCATGCAGTGACTGAGTGGTGACTACAGCTACAGCCTAAACCGAAGGCGTCGGCGGCACCACGTGAGCGTAAGAAAGCATGTACAATTGCTATTGCCACACATTCAACAAAAGCGCTTTGTGAGATTAAATTCCAGCACATTGTCGGATATTTACGAACACCTGCTGAAGCAAGGCATGTGTGTGGGTGAGAACGACTGATTAAATGGACTGGTGCTAGGATGGCAGTTCGGCCTAATTATTTGTACGGTCTAGAGAGAGGGGAGGGAAAGAGGAGGGGAAAGACAGAGGGAAGGCGATGGAATTGTTCTTTCCAAACTAGGCAGGATAATTTCATCCTTAAAGAAGCCTTCTGCTTTGGCCGAAACTTGCCTGTCGGTGCCCGTAATTCTGGCATCATATCGTTATGAGATAGTGCTCTTTGAATGTTATGAAAGCAACAACAGCACTGCGTCATGTTCGGTCTAAGTTAACATTGAGTAATGTTTGCTTTACTCAAGTACGCTGGACTTAAGCACAATCGAAAGGCGCTCACTGTCAATTACTTTATTCCCACCATTTCCGGTAAGCCTTCTATTATTGGTGGAAAATAACGCAAAATTAACACAATTGGCCAGCGAGACTATAATGCGGCTATTCAATGGCAGTGTTCAAGTAACATTGCACAGGAAAGTTGTCGGGGGGCCAGTTTTCGGTGTTCTGGAGTAAAGTCGCGATCATACACCGTGAATTACCAGTGACACCTGTTCTAGTTGATTATTGCAGTCGGATAACAATTCACTGTGATTCTATAGCGTAAGGCAGAGCTCGAAACATCCTGGCTGTCGGAAAACTCTTATTTCCATTCATCTTAAGAACATGCAAAATCTTAACTTCTGTTATGACATGTAGCGACAGCCCCTTGGTTATGTCGTTACGCTGCTGAGCTACATATATATTGACACGTGTACTTCTTTATCTTTATCGGGCAACCACTTCTCACCACCTAACAAATGTTTTCGCACACCGCATGACACGCCTGCATGTAAAAGAAATTTCTGGAATGTTATCGGTGCTTCCATCCGCTGTCTTTCCCCGCAACTTGTGTAATCTGATTGCATGTATGCGCGACGTGAAAAGTGTGGAACTTTCTGGAAGACAAGTGTGTCCCAGCGATTACTCTGGAACATTCGACGACTGATCTATAAAAGCCGACGCGCTTGACCCGCTGATCAGATTTTCGACGATCGCCGGCTGTGTTCGCCGATATCGTTGGGCTTTAAATGTAGCCTGTCTTTGTGGGCACAGGTTCACCCAATAAAAGGTAGTTTTGTCTTTCACAGTATTGCTACTGTGTTCTTTAACGTCACTACCACGTGGCAATATAATGATATCCACGCTGGCGCAAGTTTCTGATATAGGTATAAAATACGCTTGCCCATGGGTTTCGCCTTCCTTTGTATAAAAGGTTGCGTGCACTGTTGCTCTAGATGTTCCTAGAATCAATTAGGTAGCCATAGGCTCAGTCGCGGTAACCATGAGGTACTGCTACTAGGAAGTTAATATTTACGCCAGTCCAGTTACATACAGTCACATGTCTTCCTCTAGTTACCTAGAGAGGGGGAATGGTGCTATGGCTATGTCGTCTAAATGGAAATACCAGTAAGTGGGGCCTAAGGTTCTTACGTTTCTCCAAGAGCCGGAAAACATTGAAGGCGCGTCTGAGACTGCTTTTCAGCAAATCACGTAGGTTTCACTACTTTCTAACGTCTGTATTTATTTAATTTTAAAGCTTGAGTGTATAATACAAGCGCTCGCGCATGAATGCAAAGAGAGAGAGAGAGAAAGAGAGATGAAGAGGAAAGTCTGGGAAGTTAACCAGACAGCAGACTGTTTGCTACTCTACACTGGGGATGAGAGATAAGGGTTAGAGAGAGGACAGAGAGGAACGCGTCAAAGAAACACCACGCACACACAGAAACACACACACAAAATGCGTTCCACTTAGAGATACGGTCCAAGGCATGGGCGTAAAGTTTTGTTGAAACTATAGTACTATTGACGAGAAAAGAAATCCAGGTAAGGAATTTGGGTAGCAAAAACTTTGGACTGAACAATAAAACTGACTACAGCCAAGTATCCGCCTTTTCAAAAATAATTCAATGGTCACACTGCGAATGAAAGGATTGCAGATGCTAAGAAAGGTAAACCGGGGTGCATTGGTGTATATTCGTGTAGCGACGACGCATATCGCGGAAGCATTAGCATTCAGGAACAATATGGCCAACTGTATACGGTAAATTCATACGGTAGACTCAGCGTTGAATATGAGGGCCCAAGGAAGCCCTGTGCAAATAGAAGTATGGTATGCGGGCTCAGCGACTAATAGATGAGGGAAGAGCTTACTGCTTCCAGTTGAACAGGAACAGAATGACCAATCAGACTTCATTACAATAACTATCGGTATATTCATCGTCAGCTTCAGCGATCCCGTCTACACGAAAGGGTTGAACAGTGTTATATGTGTGTTCATGAAAAAATATGCACAGGCCATGAACACGCCCCTATATTGAGATGAAAGCATGCAAGACAGGTCTCGTATATACGAATGCCTGCCTCCGATTCATACGCGATGTTTTTCCTGCTTGCATACTTGTCGACTATATGAGCACCTTTCGGCGAAGAAAACGGTTTTGTTACCGCTCCATACTGCTTCGCTTTTCAGTGTTAAACAACTCTTGAGGAACGGGGCCAGTCATTGGCCCAGTACGGTAAGCATGTGATACAAGTAAGCTTCATTCCTCTAAATTCTCATAGTGTCAATATTTCAACACGTGAGCCAGATCCGGAAAAAACAAGTTTTCTTTACAAGGCTCCAGTACTCGCTTTGGTTTCAGGTGGCAGATATGGCGCGGATAACAATTTCTTGTATTCACTCTCCGTGCGGTAGCGATGTTACCTTCAATGCCGAAAAATTGTGAAAATAACACATAGTTTGAAAGGACCGAGAAAAAGAGCAAATGCAAAAAAGACAGGTAAGGGCATCGTGTTGCAGCCTGCCGGGTGAAAGGCGATTCAATAGGCCAACCGCGAATGATCAATCCTCTTTCGCCAGCACCGAGTTTATGCCGCCCAACCCGTGAACCGGACCGAGAAAAGGCAATGCGCGCCACATTTTAACATTGATGAATAGCGCGCGCATAGAGCCGTGACAAAGCAAATGCTGCCGAGCAGCGCGGGCGTTCAACAACACAAAAGTAAGACATCTTTGCGGCAACATTCGACGGCGACCACTTTTCGAACAAAGCGAGCAGCGTCGCTGCCCGGAGAGCACGCGGAGGGGCGAATTCTTGTCCCGCGTGCGCTTCGAAACGAAAATAGAATCCAAAAAACGGAATTTCATCAGCGAGGTTTCCTTCCGCATCGTTCATCACGACAGTAACTCGATTTCATGCGGACAGCAGTTCTCTTGCTCGGGAACTCGTGATTAGATGAATGTCCGCGGAGTCGCGTGCGGCATGGCGAGCAAGAGATTTGTTCCGGCGCCGATTGTGCAGCTGCGAACTTTGTTCTAACGCTGTTCTTTCTTCGCCACCAAGATGAGCAATAATTCACAAAGCATCCATTCTGCAAGAAAGTCATCTATCTCTCTCGCTCTTTTCTGCACGCAATTTTTCGCGCAAGCGTGAAAGATGCATGCATATTATATATATATATATATATATATATATATATATATATATATATATATATATATATATATATATATATATATATATATATATATATATATATATATATATATATATATATATATATATATATATATATATATATGCATACTTACATAAGAATAAATTTAAACGATAATGACTCAAAACGCTCACGCAGAGCAGTAAGTGTAGTCAGTACGAACTAGTTGTTATATAACAACTAGTTAGTACTGACTACACTTACTGCTCTGCGTGAGCGTTTTGATTCTTTATCGTTTAAATTTATTCTTGTTTTGGAAAACTTTTGCCGCGCGAAAAAGGATGCATTCTTGATTTACACTATGCAAACAATCCAGCAGGAACCTTTCAACTTTACCCTGTTCCCACTTCTTACTTTTTAGGCCTTTCTGGCTCATTTCGAGACGAACACATGTGCGTCAATGACGCACGGCAGTCCCCTTTAGCAGCTGTTCTTGCTTGAATAAACAGAAGACTTTCACAGGTGCATCACCGAAGAAAAAAAAAGGGCGATATGTACAGGTTCAGTATTGCCATGCACGAATAAGCGAGTAATATATACCTGGCAAATTTTGCACTGTACAAGGTGGAGTGTTATGTAATGTGCGCGCTTGCAATCACAAGAGTTGCTGCTGACGGGAAAATGAACGCTTACTGAGTAACAGGCATTAAAGGGCTCCTTAATAATTGACACCTTTCCTGCGTGCACAATATTATATTACTTGTTTCCTGCTCAAATCTTGTTGATCTTATCAGGGTGTATAATTTGTTTCCCACGACTTGTAAATTCTTTCCTAAATGCCAGAACCCTAGCGATAACAACCAAACACGCGGGAATTTTGCGGCAAATTACCTCTCCCCTTCTCAGGCTAAAATAAATTTATTATTATTATTATTATTATTATTATTATTATTATTATTATTATTATTATTATTATTATTATTATTATTATTATTATTATTATTATTATTATTATTATTATTATTATTGCATTGGTGCTCCAATTACTTGTCTGCGTCAATGGATGAAGCGAGGCTTTGTTAAGCAGCTGGAACGCCAATGCATTTCTCCGTGATGTTCGCGAATTAATATGTCGAAACTGGTGTCATTCCTGAGAATTTGTTCCAAGGGGATCAGCCTTCTGAACTCCATGGCTAGACTTTGTAAATTGCAATATTAGCCATGAGGTAATTGGTTAAATGTTATTTAGTGAATTTTTGAATTATCCGATAATGCATTTCAATTTTTTGTGCTAGTAATGTCCACCTCTTCGAGTAGACCAGCTCAGGAGCCAGAATTGTGCTATCTCCCACAGGCAACCTTTACGACACTTTGAAAGCGTTCGCTCAAACTCCCTGCATATCATCAACGTTACTGTAACTGGCCTGATATCCAATCGTGCCATCTGGCGCTCGCTGAGAGAACGTGATATTGTCACCCACAACAGAGGGTATGGCACACGTCCTCGGTGCAATAGGCACAGCAGAGTCATTTCCTTTTGTGCTGCAAGCATCGCCAATAAGGGCTTTGCGCACTGAATCTCATTGGGTTTCGACTTTTCCCCGCAACCCCTTAAGATGTGGTCAAGGTTCTGGGTGAGGATCAACGATGCTCGTCGCGGCCGAACATCTGGTTCCGAGAGAATCACCTAATAGCTTAATACGTGAACAGAATAAAGCATTAACTGCCTTGTTTTTCTGTGCACTGACATGCACTGTTCCTTCTTAGGGCAAAACTTCCTTTGCACCTCTCACCACCATTCTTACGTCGACGTGGTTTCTCTCCTCGTGTCATTGTCGCACCGGCGTCTCACACTGTGCACCTGCCTGCTTCCGCGTGTGTATTTCGGCATAGCTTGTGAGTGGTGCATTGCATAAGCCTCAAAATTCCAAGCGGTTAAACGCTTCATGGGATAAAACTAAAGACAAATACACGCACTGGCAGCGCTTTATCTGTATAATATTTTAATGATGGGCTCATTTATTACGAAAGGGCGTGGCCGGCGCCATTTTGAGACCCTAAGTTTCTGTTAAATACGATATTTTTTCAGAAAAAAATAGATCTAACGCACATGTTGGAGTCTTTGCGGAGCAAACCTTTAACGAAGCGCGTAAATAAATGCAGCAGAGCTAACGGTGATGCGCACAATTGTCTTTACTTCCATCCTGTGCAACGTGTAACCTCGTGCCATGGTTATGTCTATGGACAGCAAAGGTCACAACTTTTATATCTGATGTGTCACGTTAACACATACATGATTATGCAGTATACTTCCGTTAATTATGCTTCGATTTGTGGCTTATTTAATCCCGGTGAAGGTGCCGGCCGGCGCCCATGCATTTCTATAGTCCCAAACTTTTGTTATTTCAATCGTAAAAATGGCCTTCACCGGATAATTGGAGCGTGACCGGCTAGCAACCACGCGCCTGACCCCTTTAGTGACCTCGACAGCGATCCCTTTAGTGGCAGCGTCTGTCTCGGCGAAACTTAGGGGACAGTGAATGCGTTGAGCAGAGATCATCTCTCGTCGAAAACGCTTACTTCCGGCCCGCTCTAGCCATACATTAAAATAATGACCGTAGCTATCAATTTTTTGTAACAGTATCAATCTGATTCTAACGTGCGCCATTTATTTTAAAGAAAATTGGGCCGTATAATACCAGTGCGGTGCGATTGAACGATACCATAACTGCCTTCGCAGTGTTCGCCCACTCTGCCGCGCAACAAATTTGCACTGCGGCAAAACAAACTGTAAAATTTTATGTGGCGAAGCTGACTTTAGGAAGTTTGCCAATATAGTGCAATAATTTATAAGCTAAAATCGGGTATGCGTACGATTTATACTTTGTTTAGGAGCTTTAACACCATTTATTTGTTAGTTTACTACTTTAAACACATAAAAAGTGGGATCGCGTGCAATCCTGGGGGGTGTTAGAATCAGGCAAATACTGCCAAATGAATCAGCTGTGTGCGTTGGCGTTTTTTGCCTTATTCGACCTGCTGAATAACTCCAATAATTTTATCGCTACCGTCAGTGTAGAAATAATGTAAGTCTACTGCATTTTTAAGGCTTCTACACCCATTCTGGCAAAGTGACAGGCACCCATTCGGGACTAGAACATATCATTCTGGAGGATTAGCCAAGAATGGACACACACACCCAGTGGCACATACCGAGTGGCGAAATCACTGACAATAAAGTAAATCAAAGAAGTCCCTGAGTATAGCGCGCTATTTGGGAGGTCCGTGTGTTTTAAAAATGCCCATGAGCCGACATTATGCGTTCAAGCTAGAGTGCACCACAGTAAGGTTGAGTGGGACAAGCGGCTGGCGCCGCGCATCCATTGCAGTGAGGCGTCCCACATTGAAAAACACAGTGGCGGCGTTGCGAACGAAGTGACATTTGGCCGCACTAAGGTCGCGCCTTCGGAAACTGCTGACTACACTGCGTGGCGTGGTCGTTTATCCTACATCGCGTATTTGCGATCAGACTGCTCAAATTGTGTGCCTAATTACGTATCACGTTTGTTTGTGTCTTAAGAGTAAAAGTATTATTTTTCTGCCGTGCGGTGATTGCGCGCAGTGCGGCCGCAGCGTCGTCTTTCATGTAATGTTATTACAGTTATTTAGGACAAATATTCTGCTTGTTCGTCAAGCAGCATGTGTCTCACATGTGTATTGTGACTTTCGTTTACCCATAATATTCTATATATACTAATCGTTGGCCCTAAACCGTGTTCGATATTTCTTGCAGTCCATGGCAAAAAAAGAAATGAAAACCCGTCACGTGGTTTTACTGCTGATATGGCTTCTCCCTGCTGACGTCGAGATTACGATCCTGACCGTGGAGGTGGTATTCAATGGAGGCAAAATCCAACATGTTCGTTTACCTAGATTGAGGTGCATATTGAAGAACCCCAGTTGGTCCAAATTAAACCTAGGTTACCCGCTACGGCGTACCCCACAATCATATCGTGGTTTTAGCACGTAAAAGCCTTGAATTTCTTCAATTTTAGAAAAGAAAATAGTCATGTGCCCTTAGGCTTTTTTGTCGGGGTTCAAACAAAATTATATTAATGTCGAGTGCGATTTCTCAGAAAAACGTGGTGTTGCTCATCTTGTACTTTAGAGCGGTATTTATGTAATGACGTTCACATGTGGACGTCTGCCCAGCTGAGCAGCTTGTAAATTATAAACGTCTAGTGGGAGTCATTTGGTGCACTATTACAACGAGACTAGTGAAACAATTAAGGGAACGCTATTTCTGACATACCCATTGTGATGCAGGTATAATCCTGCGTTCTTCGCAGAAGCTAAGTATATACTATACATGCACCACTCAGTTTTAATGGGATGCAAACATAGATTGTTCAAAAATAAGTTTCCTTGCCTAAATCGAATTGGGAGATTCAGAGGCTGCGCAAAATGGTCTGTTTATAATGTAGGACAGCTAAGAAATCATTGAGCAGAAGCTTTCAACCACCGTACGGTAATTCACTCAGGAACTGTTGTGTATCTGCGCAGCAACGTCCTGCAGCATAATCATTTGGAAGAGACCTAACTTGCATCGTTCACTCACCCTCGATACTTCAAAAGGGCGGTTATGCATTACATACGAGAATGTGAATTCAAGAATACAATATCATATGAAGAGCAAATAGCATTTGTTTAGACATTTATGTTTCTACTTCATTTCACTTTCCGGCATGTGAGGTCGCCGGACCAGCCATGGAAGTCACATTTATCTAAGAAGAGGTTTATTAGCGGCTTCTTATGCAAAGGGCACAGCGACCGGGGATCCCGAAGCATCGCCCAAGAAGACGCCAGCAACCAGCAGCGCGAGCAGAGCCGAGCCGCGCGTTGGCGATGCGGCTGTTCAACGAGGCGCGTCTTCTTCTTCACAATCTCCCCCCCCCCCCCCCCGGACAAAAAGAACCATCTTGTCGACTTAAGAATCGGGAGGCAGAGGGTCGTGGTAGGGCTTGAGACGCGAGACGTGCACAATGTCACGTCCACACCGGCGCAAGCCGTCAGATGGTGACAGTGACTCAAGGAGGAAATTCACCACGGATGTTCGCTCCAAGACTCGGTAAGGCTCTTCTTATTTTGGGACGAGTTTGGAGGAAAGTCCCGGCGTTTGAAAAGGCACAGACAGCCACACAAGAAAGTCGACGCTTCACCGTGCTCCCTCATGGGTTGTATAATCATATTTCCTTTCATTAGGTCACTATCATCATCATCAGCAGCAGCATCCACACAACAGAGCCTGGAGCGTAGGTGGTGTTTGGAAGCCAGTCGGTGCGGTTTTATTTCTGGCGCTGCTGTAGCTGTGCCGCAAAGGTGCACGCGAGCTGGTGGCTTTCTTTGGCTTGTCGGGCAACGTCGGACACAGCTAGACACTCGGAGGCATGTGGACGGTGTGGAAGAAGCGTGTCGATGGTATGCGCAGGCGCGCGACCATATAGCAGGAAGAAAGGTGGAAATTACATGGTGGTCTGGATCACGGTGTTGTACGGGAATGTGATGAATATAAGGATATGGTCCTAGTTACCATGATGAGATGTCACGTACATCGAGAGCATAACACCAAGTGAGTGGTTAAATGGCTCTGTGAGCCCATAGTATGGTGATGGTATGCAGTGCTTGTGCGATTAATAATGTGGCATTCCGAAAGTGAACCTTCGACAACTTCGGAGAGGAACGTGTGACCTTTATCACTTAGGAGTTCTTGAGGTGCACCATGTCGAAGGGCGAAGCGATGTAATACGGAATAGACTACATCCCGCGCTGTTGCTCTTGGTAAAGCAGCAGTTTCGGCGTAGCGTGCCAAATGGTCAGCAGCAACTACGATCTACCGATTGCCGTCTGGTGTCATAGGAAGCTGGCCATATAGGTCGATGCCGACGCAATCGATGAGTTTGGCCGGGCACGGGAGCGGCTGCAAGGCACCAGACGGGCGTAAAGGCGGCAAGTTTCAGCGTTGACAGTGAAGACAGCACCGAACAAACTTTTGTACAATATTGTACAGGCCGCGGCAGTAGCAGCGGTGGCGAATTCGTTCACACGTCTTGAAAACTCCGGCATGTCCACACTGTGGATCGTTGTCCAAGGAAAGTTTCATGTCGTTATAGTAAGCAAATATCTGCCCATACGTGGGCCGATCCCGAAGATAGTGCAATGCCGGGCCGAGCCGCAGCGGAGGTGTAGTTGGCCATTAAAGGGCCCACATTCGCTGGCCACCCTTCTTCAATGAGTGGAAGGGCACTGAGATTTTTGTGATCTTAAGTTGCGGAGAATCACCAGAAGCCACCTGCGGCCTTCAGGAGCGTAATTGCGTCGGTGAAGCAGCTGGTCACGCATGGCCAAATGACTTGGCGTCGGTGGATTCGGGATACAAGGATGGTCGATGATCCAGATTGATAGTCGAAAAGAGAAGTGATCCACGGGTTACGACGTTGTACAACGGCAGAGGAATCCGTGTCGAAAGATGAGACGGAGTGTGCCCAAGTTGTTCCGCAGGCCGAGTCTGGAGGTAAAGATGAACGGGACAGGGCGTCTGCGTCTGAGTGTGCGCCCGCTGCGGTATTGGATACGAACAGCGTACTCCTGGATGCGTAGTACCCAGCGGGCTAGGCGGCCAGTGGGTTCTTTCGAGCTGGCGAGCCAACAAAGCGCGTGGTGATCTGCGACGAAGTCGAATAGGCGCCCGTATAGGTATGGTCGGAACTTGCCAGCGCTCATACTGAAGCCGAACACTCTTTTACTGTCACGCTGTAATTGTACTCAGGCTTCATCAGCGTGCGACTCGCATAGGCGACTACGTATTCAAAGTAGCCGGGCTTTCGTTGGGCGAGGGCGGCGCCGAGACCGGCCCTGCTGACGTCTGTATGTACCTCAGTTGCAGCTGATGGGTCGAAATGACGATGCAGTTTAGCAAACGCGGAGTCACATGTAGGGGACCAGGAGGAGAGGTCGGCGTTACCGCGTAGAAGCTGAGCCAATGGTGCCAAGGTCGACGCGAAATTTCGAACAAAGCACCAAAAATATGAACATACGCCCACAAAACTTCGAAGTTCTTTGATGGTCTTAGGCTTCGGAAACTTAGCGGCTGCTCGAACTTTTGCAGGATCGGATAGAGCGCCATGCTTGGACACAATGTGGCCTAAGATGGTGAGCTCCTGCGCGGCGAAGCGGCAATTTTTGAGGTTGAGTTGGAGGCCAGCGTTCGTTAGACAGATCAGCTCCACTTTCGCTAACACCCACTACGGGGTCTACGTGGCGAAGTCTCTTCACGTCATTTTCACGAGAACGCTCTGAACTGTCCGCCAGGCGCCGACGGCGAACTGCGGCTTGTGCTATGGCTTCCTGTCCCGCTCTCTGCACATCGGTCTCCTGAGCCGGATGTTTCCTAGTTGCAGTCGCGCGTGTAGCTCTACGATTCGCTTCTGCAGCAGCGGTTCGTACCTTGCGAGGAGGTGCCATAACGTATGCCGAATAGTAAACACAAGTATCCAGACTACGCAGTGCACATATCACATCCCTTGACCCAAGGCACGATATACGATGATGTTGTTGATGATGATAATGATGATTTATTGGCATCCCCTTGGAAACGGGGTGGTGACAAATAGTCACGTATATATAGCCTGCTTGAGTTAACGAGGTCCAGCTTTATGCAGCATGCAGCTGCTACATGCAACTGCTACATATCGAGACACCCGGTGGAATATAACGGAACTGCAATGCGAAGTTTGTACGTATCGACGCTACGCGGTGTGAATGTCACATGGCGTGTAAAATGGGACGATACGATGCTAATCTTGATAATGATGATTTAATGGCATTTGCTTTGGAACGGGATGTTAACAGTCTCTTAGCCTGCTTGAATTATTCAGGTATGTCATACATCTTTTTCATTAGAACAATATTTATACATCTCTATAATCTTCTTTTTCTTCCTCAAGTCTTCTCTATCTACCTTGTATTGTTGCCTATGCAACTCCTACAGGGCGTGCCACCCGGTGTAAAAATATGCAACGGCAATGAAAAGCTCGCATGTATAGACGCTACGCGGCACGCATCTCACATCGCAAGGCAACTGGCACTATACGGTGTTAATAATTATGATGATGATTATGACGAATTATTGGCATCCCCTTTGAAACGCGGCGGTTACACGTTCACCAAGCCAGCCTAATTTAATCAACAACCAAATATATATGCATTCTCCGGCATTTTTTATACATGTCCTTAAACGTTTTCATCCTCAAAAATTATTTAACTGCCTTGTACCACTACATGTGGACTTGCTGCATGATAGTTTTTTTTATAGTGTAACAATATGCAACTGCAATGCAAGATGTGCACATGTCGACGCTATGCAGCACGCGTGTCTCATAGCGTGTATTACAGCGTGTAATAGGGCATTTCTCCGCTCCGTGCTAGCAGGTGCCGGCGTGGCGTATTTACAGGAATTGTGTAGAATAACATAATTTCATTAACTGTAATAAATACGTTGTTTAAAAAAAAAAAGTGATGGCATGGCTCAGTGGTAGAGTACCGCACTCCCACGCAGCGGGCCCGTGTTCGGTCCCGACGGGAACTGGGCTTTTCTTTTTTCTAATTCCCAGTGATAGCTGCTACCGACACCGGGCACCGTAGGCGGCGGTGGTGGGCACCATCGCCAATCGAAATGGCTATTGCAATGAGCCCATAGCAGCTTACGCTGTAAAACTGGGAGTCTGCCAGCCTCCACGCAACGAACGTGCACTCGCAAGCAGATGACGCACTTGACAATGACAGCCGAATTCCGTGCCTCAAATATAAATAGGGGGTAAAAGGGTGTCAGTATCAATTTGCCGTATAAGTAAAGCGTCATTCTAAGAGTGTACATGTGCAATCATTCTCAACTCCCGCAGATAAAGTATGTTCCATATGCCACGGAGCACTTCTCAGCCCCGTTCCAGTTAGCTCGCCACGCCCTCACACAATTTTTCGTCATGCGGCGCCTCAGCAGGAGAACGCCGTCCCACCCACCTTAACCTTATTCAAGTAGACTCTAGTTAAAGCTTGATGATTTTTTTTTGTTACACTGATTAGTGGTGCACTTGCTCGTACGACTTTGGCAGTCAGCAAACAGGGTTTATATAAGACCTTAATCTGGTACTTGCATTTTGAGCACATATTAGCTTGGTATATATATCTAGAAATATACTTGGAAAGGACTGATTGTTGGGCTATTTATCCAATTGTTTTTACCTTAAACATTGCGCGGAAAATCTGCGAGCAAACGAAGAGAACAGATGAGAACGAACGCTCCACGTCTGTTCCCTCTGCCTGTGTCCAACATCCTTTTTTTTTTGCGACAGCTTTCTTTGTCTAAAATGTGTCCGTTGGGAAACAGCCAACCAACGTTAAAACGCAGGGAAAACTCAAAGAAATCTTTAAAGAAAGAAAGAAAGCTTCGAGAACGAAGAGGCACACGGAGGAGGAGAAAAAGACGAGGATGCTGGCCATGCAGGTCATGCACCAGCAGGCGACCCTCTGCTGCACTAAGGGGGTAACATGAAAGGACCCAACAGGCCCAAGGATAATCCCAGTGCCACACTCGCTCCCGCACCAGTTGATCACGGCTCCACAACGCGCACTTGGAGTATCCCTGTAATATTAACCTTAGTGACGCTGCAGCAGCTACAGTGTTGGGGAAGCTGTAGTGACACTCGAAGAGAATTTATGAAAGCGCAAGGTGAAGCGTTTTGATAGCGCGAGTACCCTCAATAAATATACCAAGTTAAAGCTCGACATGTTCTCTTTTGACTAAAAGCATCAGCTGCAGCTTAGTTCGAAAGCACCGCGGTAAAGTGCAGTGCTTTCAAGGTGAAAGTCATTGCTAGTCCCTAACTACCCCAGATGAAGACATTTGCTCGTCTCCAGCACTCAAACAGCTTTCACTGCTCTTGCTTTACAAGACATACAACGAGCATCACCATCTATATACTGACGCTTCAATCACAGTGAATGGGTTTGCAGGATCGCCGATCTTTCTTGCAAAAACCTCCACCGTAAAGATTTCATTTTCTCACCAGACTACAGCGACTGCTTCCGCGCGGAACTCGCAGGCATTCGTTGTGCACTTCGCGTAATTTATTATGAAGTGCATAAGAAATGGAGCGTGTGCAGTGGACTCAAAGGCTACTCTTCATTGTTTGTTTTCTGCCTTACGCCGTGTACCCCACGAAGAACTTGTTCTAGAAATCAGACTTCTGCTTCATCACCTCGTCGAGCAAGGACACGTCACGTTACAGTGGATTTCAAGTCACTGTGGCGTAATGGGCAATGAACATGCCGATGGAGCAGCACGATCTACACATGAGAAGGGCTTGCAGGACTCCTTACCAATCTCAAGAACAGACGCAGCATTGAAAATTCGTGTGTTAGCGAATGAAGCCATAAGATTTTTATCTAACACATCAAGCTTGAAGCACACACGTCTGCACCGACTGGATCCGTCCTTCGACTTTGACACCCATGTCGACAATCTTGACTCAAGACAACAGTATTTTGCCGACTGTCGCTTGGTGTCGCTATGGACGAGAGCGCGGCTTGCAGTCACTGCGGCGGCAAGGAGACTACAGAACACATACTTTGCCTCTGTCCTCGATACAGCGCACACCGGCTGTCACTAGCAGCCGTGTTGGCCCGCTTTGACGGCAGGCCACCTTCAGAACAGACAGTCTTGTAATGCCGACATGAACTGTCGTCGCACCGAAAGTCGGTGAAGGCTTTGTTGACCTTTTTACGTGGCAGTGGCCTATTAGAAAGAATATAATGATCCCGTCATTTCCTCTTTTGACGCTTTTTTCTTCTTTCCGTCTTTACTTCCCGTTTCCCTTCCCCTAGTGCAGGGTAGCAAACCGGAGGCTTTAATTCTTCTTAACCTCTCTGCCGTTCAGTCATTTGTATCTCTCTCTCAGATGAAGCCTTACTTATTACGAGTCACCGCAAATTTTTCTCGCCATTCGGAATAAATCGTTTCCACGATCCTGTATCCAGCAGCTAAATCAGGGCATCAAGTTCACGCCTGCGTTCACGCCTGAAACCCCACGCAGTGGTTTCAGCAAACAGGCACATAATGTATCCGTTCCAAACGAGATAACTGCGTTATACTAGCACACCTTTGTGAAGCCCAGCGATGCTGCTCTATATCACTGCGTGTGTCGCATCATACAAAGCGTAGAAAAGCAAGCATATTTTTTTTTCTAATTATTATAAGCAATCAGTAAACATCAGATCTCGATATGCCTTTATACAGGTCCATTCAAGTTTCTTCTAGCCGTTAATCGTTTCTTGCGCTGAACTATTTGTTTGAAGGCTCGCTGCTATATGCAACGTCGTGCCTATTACTCGATTAATTTTATTAAAATAGCAATTATGTGGATACCCCAGGCAAATTTTTAGTGATGCCCTGATATTCCGTATAAAGTCGTATAGTGTGCTAAGATAGTGCGCCGCGTGCCGTATGCTGTGGAAGGGAGGGAAAGCGTGCGAAGTTCTGCCGAGAAGGATGGTGCTTGGATGCGTGCCGTCTTCCCGCGCGCTATCAGTTTGAGGTCGCGTTCGCAATTTAAAATTTTGGAGACGCGTTGAAGCCAGAGTCAGCACAAAGAGTTCGCCGCCAGCACTCTTCATCCCGCCAGCATTGTGAAGCGAGCGTTCGCGATCATCGAGTGGGATCTGTTCATGTTTGCCTGTGCGCGGACGACACCGTGCTTCTTAATTTGGGTAGTAGGCAAATGTGTACTGCAATTTATACGGCCGACAAAACACCACTAACTTTACTTCGTGTAGCTGTCTAATACTTGGCCCTTCTTATCAATGTTTCGCCTGTTGGGCTAAAGTGCGACTTTTGTTTAATTAGAACGAAAGTTCTATTACGGGGACGGGGGCATGACAAAAAAAGAAAACTAATGGGCGGGCGGCGGGCGGAATCGATAGGTCGTCACGGCCATGAATACAAAGTCCGCAGACGTGGCTTCGTTCGTATAATTTCCCTCGCGCCTTTTTTTTTCCCTCGCTGTGTCCAACGGGGTTATAAAAGAGAGTGCCGTCAAAGCGACGGAACACGACCGAGGAGACGTGTACTCCCGCCGGGCTCTGTCGTCTAGCGTTTTTGGTGCGTCCCGCTCTGTTTAATCACTCGAAAGGCGCCGCGCGCAGGAGGAGCCGCGACGGGAGCCGTAATAACCTATTTGTAACTGGAAATGAGAAAGGCGTTCTCATTTCTCCGCTAATGGAGACGTACGCGACGGGCAGCGGCGCTACAGTAGCCGGTCACGCCAGCGGCACCATCGATCGGGAAATTGAGAAACGTCAAGCCGCGCGTCGCGTCGCGAAGTAGATTCCAGTTTCGGCCTCGGCGGCAGAGCGGACGCGCTCTCCCCCTACGCCTCCTCGCCCTCGAACACCCAAAGCCGGCGCTTTTCGTCTGCACTCGTTCCTGCTTCGAGTGTAATTCGCCCTCCTGTCTGGCCGAGGTTCGACTCTCAGAAATACCACCGTCATCGAACAATTAACTTGTTCTAAAACTTTCATCCGTGAAAGATGAGCCATCTCTTATTTGCCATTAGCCGCCTATATAGTTCCTATCATTTTTGCCCATATACTCTGCCTAAAAGGCTCTCCCGGAATGAGCTTCTCTTTTGCGGCAGTTCCCCTGCCTCTGTTCGTGTCTACTCAGGCAACTGCCGCTTCGAAAAGAAAGAAAGATCGTCACGTCGTGAAATGTATAATCCCGACTTGCTTCATGGCGGAATTCGAATGAATACGTTTTTCCGTTCTAAGCACCTTCTGAGGCGCGAAATATAGTGAGAAATAATGCTCATAATTTTAGTGTAAGTATTTAACTTCATAAAAGCGGCAAAGACAAAGGCGACAAAAAGTGAGAGAAAAGAAAGAAAAAGAGAGGAGGCAGGGTTGTTAACCAGAAAAGTGTCGAGTTGGCTACCATACACTGTGGGGAGGGAATGGTGGAATACGAAGATGCGCGAAAGAGGGAAGAAGGTAATTAATGTGGGCAAGTTAGCAGATAGCACGCTCCCCCCCTCCCCCTCCCCCCGGCTCCCAGACCAAAGGCACTCGAACAAAGCAGTGGTTCTCAAAACCCACAAAAGTACGTTCAGTGCTTTCAGGGCGGGTAACCGATAAGGACCGTGTTCCAGTGGTCAGTGGGCGATCACCTAGTCAACGCAATGCATTTTACGCTGAATGCCTTTGTCAAATCGAGAAGAGTGGCACAATGTGTGGTCTATGTAGTCGTCGCAGTCGCAGACAACACATGCAGGATTATCAGCTACTAAAATTAGCGCTGAATAATCTCTCGTGAAGTCAAGTCCTAACCACAACTGACGCAACGACACTGGACAGGACAGGCGCTGACTTTCAACGATGCATTTTATTTGTTAGAAATGCGCATCGCTTCTCTCTTCTGTGTCTCTTGTAAGACTTTCTCTCTTTCTGTGAAATTTCCACAGAATTACTTATCAGTTCAACTGCAGTATATGAATACAGCGTATGCTCAACCACGGATCAGGAACAGATGATCGGGGAATGCTCAACCTCCGCTCAATATGCTCAATACGCTCAACTACAGATCAACAACAGGAATTGATCGAACGTTTCACCGCCTAATCAACGTGCATGTTGTTTCAGAAAAAGCGTTCGAAATTTTTTTACAATGGGGAAGATGCGACATCTAAGCGACTTCCTCAGGGATGTGTTCAAAGCTATACATTTGAAAATGACTCGTGGTTGTATTTTTGGGAGTAATCATCAAAATGAGACTAACTAATTTTTTAACCGAAGTAGTTAGACGATTTATTCTAGCGCAAGCCTTGAGGCCCGTCATACTAGAAGTTCATAACTGGTTCCAGACCTGCAGAAAGATGACGCTAACAATTTCCCCTCGTAATTTCTGCCAGACGGCCAGTTGTACAGGGTCGTCCTTTTTGAAAGCGAACACGCGAGCGCGTGGCCTGTGCTCTGCGGCGGCTGCCTAGAGCGCCGGTCAGTTGCAGAGAGAGGACACACGTCCGCTTTTGGCGTCATCTATTGACGGTCAGAATGACTAGGCATGGCCGATTGGAAGCGCCTACTGGACTCCCTTCCCCTTATTACTGATGCGCAAGGAGCGGGGCCTGCAGCGCGAGCGCGATTTGCTAGCTGCAGGCCCCGCTCCTTGCGCATCAGTAATACGGGTAAGGGAGTCCAGTAGGCGCTTCCAATCGGCCATGCCTAGTCATTCTGAACGTCAATAGATGACGCCAAAAGCGGACGTGCTTCCTCTCGCTGCCACTGACCGGCGCTCTAGGCAGCCGCCGCAGAGCACAGGCCACGCGCTCGCGTGTTCCCTTTCAAAAAGGACGACCCTGTACAACCAGTCACGTCGGTCATTGGCGTCTGCTAAGGGCGCCACAGTTGCGCCTTTCGGCACTTCGATTTTGGTTTACCGGTGGAAATTCGACGGAATTCATTACGCTCCGTCTGCATTCAGTTAGGAACTTGTAGGATGATGGGCTTTAACTCGTGCATTATAGAATCAAATGTCTAGCTCTTTCTGTTAGAATGTTAATTGGCCTCATATTCAGAATTATTTATCTAATTACTACCTCGAATCATATTAAAATTGATGCCGATGGCGTAAAAGCAATCCAGCAGATATTGCTTGATTATCACAACTTCCTTTTATTTATAAATTTCTAGTGCATTTTCTGACACACCCAGTATTACCTCTACTTGTATACGAAGCAGTATTGCTTAACCAGCCAAAATGAGGCAGTTGAAGGCTACATCTGTGTCAATGGTCTTTCTTTTTTTTTTGACTTTTTACTCCTTGAGATGTGATCACACAAAACTTTCGCCATACAGATGCTTTATCCGTTCTTGACATGTACTGCTACTTGAAATGCTAGTGAACTTACAATGGTAATTGACCGGAGGTTTCGCGTAACTCAAATGTGGTTTCCAGAAAATGTTTTCTTTCTTTTTTGTAGGTGGATAATGCCAGTGGTACATAGCTGGCGCTGGTATTGATAATATACAAATTATTTTGCCGTGTGCTTAGTTCACTTTGTATACTCAGTCGTACATCGTATAAGGCCGCCTGTTTTTAACTTTTATATGTTACTCCTCTGGAGAACGGAAGTGACACGTTGCAGCGATAAACGGAACCATAAAGTAGACCAAGCAAGTGCGAAATATTACATTATAAGCCTCAGTATCGTAATCTATGCCATAGACCAGCTCCTTAATGTCTGAAGTGACGGCCTTAAGTGCGACTTACCGCACACTAAGCATTTTTCTGGCGACTCTCCAAAACAATGCATCGGCGCACAATGTTTTCGCGGGCCGGCCATCGCGACGAAGTGTTCTCGGAAACGCCTCGCCGGCGAGGGACCGCTGTAACGCAGGCGCCATGTTGTAGGCGGCGCCGGCGCGCGAGCTCATGTACGACTGCTCGGCCGAACACTGCGAAGGAAGAACGCGATTCCGCCGGTATTGCTGCGTCGAGTTCGCGCACCCAAGCGAGGACGACCCATTAGCGCAAGGTTTCGGGAACCCCGATCACGCCGTTACGGCTCGGCGCGGCCTTTATCGACTTCCGACGGCGCTCGGCCACAGCGCGCGCCGTCGTGTGCGCCGTGTTTCGCTCGCACGTGCTGCGTCGACGCAGAGCAGCGTGCTTCGCTGGGCGACTCTCGGAGTCGCGCGATCGCGTGTCGGATTCGCAGCTGCCCACATCTTCCAATACAGCCTGTTCTCTGGCCCAACGCCGCCATGCTCCCTCCTCGCGAGAGGCCTTATTCAGTATAGCCCGTAGTTATGCTTCTATATTCTGCCCCTGTTCGCGTAAGTTAAAGCCTTTCTTTAAAAAGTTCAAGCACGTGTTGTGGCAGTTCGCGAGGCAGAATAGATCTGTATAACGTGCGCAGGAACACAGAAGACACACTTTTATGAAGAAGCGGCTACTTTAATAGTGTTTCCCCGTGTGGCGGCCTTTTTCTACCGCGTTGAAATAACAAAGCCATCATACACGCTGGAGGTGACAGACTGTTAAAGTGCTCCATCCTCTAAAATTAGTGCGTGAGATTGACGTTAGCTATTTCGCGTTCCCTTCTATTTATATTCACCTAACTGCTTTTGTTTTCTTGTTTCATATCGGGGCATTACAGCAGGATCAAGCTCTGGTTAACCAGAGCTCTTAGTCAAATTTTAAATTTTAGTTCAAGGTCAGCGCGTGTCCACATCTTTCCTGTCCGTCTTCAGTCCGCTGTTGTGCTACACATGCTATCATGGGTTACCAACCAATCGTGAATCCAATACGTTGATTAACTTGAACCTACTTGTCATGCATTGTTTGTCGGAATATAATCTAAAGTTTTATTTCTCCAATTTATGTTTACATGGCAGTTTTCCGTGTTGCTACTCATATTAATGTATTCAGTGCCTTATATATATATATATATATATATATATATATATATATATATGCTTACATACATACGTAATACATATGAGGCACTGAATATATGAATATGAATAACAACATGGAAAGCTGCCATGTAAACATAAAATGGGGCAATAATGCTTTCGATGCACTAGAATGATTTACCGTATAAGATATACCTGAGGAGTCATTCTGATCAAACATAAGATTTCACTGTAAAAAGGCATTTCATATTGTTATGGACCACCCGCCTCTCTCGTAACTTTCAAGTTGCGAGAGCCAGTTGAAAGATGAAAAGGACTTGTGTATGGAGACACGAAGTGCTCTACATCGAAAAGTGTTCCCATAATACACCACTTCCTAAACTATGGTGCAGACAGAGGTTAGAGAATGAAAAGAGAGGCTAACGTGAAGTAAATACTAAGAACGATATTCGTTGTAAATCATGTTGACTCTCTTTCTCCCGTTTTCTTTTTTTTTTACGCCTCTTGCTTCTTCTATCCTTATCGTCACTGCACTAAACGCGATCCGCAGCGCCATCTCGAAAGAGCATTAAGTATAAGAAGAAAAAAAAACGGGGGGGCGTGAAAACAATACAAAATGGAACCGGAAGAAAGCGACGAAAGCAGCTCCTTCTTCCTCACCCTAAGTCATGGAAGAAAGAAAGCTCGCACAAGAAGCATTACTGCAGCTCGACAGCAGCAGCACGTCTCACTCTCCTCCGACTCCCCATTCGCCGGCCCCCTTTCCACACAACTCCGCGCACTGCGGAGGCAGCGCTGCTCGTAGTTCATTGCGCAAAGTAGCGTTTTATAAATCATCTTTGAGCGTAAAGCGCGCTCCACCGGACACGCTTGAAGGCATGGCCGGGCATGAACAATAGAAAGGGAAGAGAGAAAGAAGAAAAGAGATGGGAAAAAGAACGACAGGGACCCGTTCGTCGAGGCAGCGAAATGCGCTTAAAGTTGATTGCCTTTGCCGAAGCATTTATGGTTGCAGCGAGAGATCGCAATTTTGAAGTTCGCTGCCCGCCACGTGTCGTTTCTTGGAACGGTGGCAGAACCGATTTCTGCAGTTCCTTCCGTGTGTCACTAAAATCGTTTGGCGTTCATTGAAAATAAGCGATGCCTGTTCCTATAGCGGAGCCGCCATCTGAAGCCACGGTATTTCTGTTTCGTGAAATGATCCATCAAAAAGGAGAAGTGGTAACTAAACACTGTCAGCCCTGTGACAATTCCAGCCCTGCGACAAAGGCAAGGACCGTGTCCTGGTCGAGCAGTACTGGTCATTGGAGATATGGTACAAAATGGCGCGCACATGACTGTACCCCCGGCCTCAGATACAATGGTTATTTACCTCTCTGACAAGGGAGTGCTATAGCCTACATTCGAAGATACCAAAGCAAATACCGCGACAAAGGAAGCATTATCGAGGGTAATTCGTATGAAATGCCCCGTAGTAAATGGAAGCAAAATGTTAAAGAAAATTTGAAAGAAAAAATTCTAATCAGTCGGGTGGTGTGGTGGTTTAGCAACCATTTCTTTTGTAAAAATAAATATCGAGTCTCTAAATTTAATGAAGCGTTTTTGAATAACAGAGGGAGGGCCTGGACAGGCGGGTCATACGTCCCGGCTTCTCATATAGTGAGGTCACGCATAAGGTCTCTCTTGCGAGTTATCGTACTCCTGAGTCAGTACATTTCATCGCATTCCGGGTGCACCTATATTCGTCCTTTCCTTTTTATCCGCGATAAAAATACCCTGCCTCGGTCGTTGACAAATACCTAGCAGGCATCGCTATCTTCCTCCATTGACGTCAGACAGGGTAACGACTGCATCAGAAAAGCGACAATAAACACAAGCGAACGCTCCCATTGTGCCTGTCATAAAAGGACGCATTCCCGCTTTTTATTTTTTATTTTGACTCTAATAAAAAAAAGGAACATTAGAAAGAGGGAGCCGCGTTCCTGGACTGGATTTGATTCCGCTCAAGCGTGAATGCTTTTTCCTCTCGTTTGTATATAAATCACGCACTGCGGTAGCCGCTCGGACGTCTTTGCTAAAAACCTGAAATAAAGTTACGTGGTGGGGCAGCAGTGGCTGCGCTGAGCTTTGGTTTCTTTTCATCTTTGTCTCCCCCACGTCTCTCCTTCTTCCAAAAGGAAATCTTAAAAGGACATATGAAAAACCTTACTCGAATGAAGCGTTATAGTTTCGTCTTCTTGAATGTTATGCGTTCTTGCTTTCTTTTTTAGTATATTCCTCAAATTCTGGTTTACTTGCTTACATGTTTCGCAAGTAAGCGCGGTACTCAGGCCTTTCTTTCTTCCTCCATCAAGCACAACAGGTTTCGTTTCTGTGGCACAGATAAATGACGCTTTTCGACTTCGACAATGGTTTTACTTGGAAGCAACATTTTAAAGTGCTGCGTTTTCTTGTGCCTCGGCCAATTCTCGCCGTCATTAGCAAGAAATACGTTCAAATATGATGGCCGTTCGAACAGGATGCAATCTGACGATGCAGTAGTTCCTCCGACAAAACATGAAGTGTATCGTAACGTGACTACTTGGTGTTAAGTTCCTTTTTTTTCTTCTCTTTCTACAGCTTAAACAACGCACGCGCGAACGTCCCTTCTTATCTGGTGGTTTATATCGAGGTGCTTTATAGTCAGGTTCGTTGCGTATTTTTTTTTTATAAATCAGATTTATTGTTATCACGTCTGTTGAAAACACGCTAAGAAGCATGCTCCTAGAAACATGTTTCCAGAAGCATGCTTGCTTGCAGCTCTACGGCAATACGAAGGTCTGTGTGTCAGGTAACCGCAGAGCTAAAATTTGCGCAGCGATAAGGTTTTCGAGTAAATGTGATTCATGGCTCTGCGTCCACCATATTTTAAGCAGTGACTGTAAAATAGAACGCAAAGAAGGGGTATTCACAAATGACAAAGTGCTCCGCAAAGGCGGTTTATCAAATGGTATCGCGTATTTTTCTTGCAGCTTCTTAAATGTATGAAGGTGACTCTTCAGCTAGCACGATACTAAAAGGAAAATAGTCGAAGTTCATTCAATCAATACATCCCTGCTTGTCAATGCACCTCTCGTTTTCGGTGGCTTCAGTTTGTGCTTATATTGAAAAGAAATTGCGGCACGCTAAATTGCAACGCGCCAGAATATAAACTGGCTGATGTTTGAATTGGAGGCCTGATGTCCTTTCGCTAGTGGTCGAACAAGGAATGCTGCTTCGACATCCTTCGCTTCGACAAGATAATTTCGCCAGGGTAGCATTTGATTTTCTTGGCAATGTTTATGTTCGCGTAGTGAGTGCTACAAAATTTTATTGAAACTGTTGATAAAGATTGGCTCAGAGGATGTCGAAGTGTCTCATACTGAATACCTATATTTTTTTGCCTTGTACGTCTAGCACACGTATACCCAGCGACAAAAGTTTACGGACCACGGGATCTCCAAAAACCTTCAATTCTCGAGCAGCGTGTAGTAGCACTCAGTAAAACTGTATACGACACTGTTGTTCGCATATTCTAGTCGAGGCCCGAAATGCAAATACCAGACTGCGTTGTAAGATTGCGAAGATATTCAGCCTTTCTCTGAGATTTCGTGGCGCGTAATATTTTCTCGCCAGCTGCATGTCCGTAGCACGTCATATACAGCATGCGACAAACGTGGAGCAAGAAAAATTCCTAGCCACGCTCGTTGCCTGCGTACCCAAGTCCCGTCGCATACCGCCGTTCTTATCTCCAAGTTGTTCCACCGAAGTTTAGTAACGGCCGATACGCAACACAAATTAGAAGCAACCCAGAAAAAGAACAAGCGCGTTATAAATAACTCGCAACGACCACTCAGAGATAAGACCCATTGAAGAGCAGGGTCGGAAAAACGAAGAACGTAAACAAATATAATAAATATCTGGCGGCGCCAGGTTATCGACCGGCCACCTACACTGCCTTTCACTAATACTCTGCAGTACTGTAGAGGCTATACTGGGCGTCATCCAATCAGACAGGCTGAATTCGAAACGTTGTTTGTGCAAGAAAGGTTGGTGTTCACTGCGTACGTCAGTCGTATAACCGGATAATGTGACTGATCAACGTATGAATGCGCGTTAATTTATTGGTGTTCTCGCGTGATAACTTCCATTATATTATTTGGGCCCTTCTAATTCGTTATAGAAACTGCATTCAAAAGGTGCATGGATTTAGACAGAGGCACTATGTAATTAACGGAGACCAGGGACGTCGAACGCACACCTTTGCCGGTCAGATCGTTTATTTTAACTTGTCGACATCCGCGCAGTACTGTAGTTCGCTGTGATTTTGAGATAATTTACGGCGACATTGTTCCGGCATGCCCTGTCGATGATGTTGCTGGTTGAATTTATAGCGCATAAGGCTTTTAGTTCTTTATTTATTAAAACCTCCACAGCGAAGTTCTAATGTCATCATGCAGTAGCGACAGCAGAAGTGGATCTAATTTTGGCGAACATTAGGGTGCTTCAACCCTCCTCAACCCCCTGTTTGCTCAAGCTACAGATGGCCTAAAGCTTGAGGACTCAAGCATGCGGCGCTAATAACCACGATTTCAATACTTCAACTCTATTTGTCGCAGAAGCCTTTCCACAGAAGCCTTGTCACCAATTTTGCCTATACACGCAAACGTATAGCGCGCGCCTGCCCGCTCGAAGCATTTTGCGTGTATTCGTGGGCTTCTTTCACGCTAGAAAAAGAACTTTTATGTAGCACGTATTGAGCAACAGAAAGCTGCATCGGGAGTTCTTCATGTCACTCTACAAATTTCTCATTGATATTTTTCATCTAACTAGAATATTTGAGAAATTGATAAATTAACTAATGCTGATTATTTAATTAGGTTGAATGCAAAACATAATCTGAGTATCTCCAAGCGATGGGAAACAACATTATCTTGGTTCCGTCCACCTCGGTAGCCTTTCCACATTTTTAAACCTTGGCGCATGATAGTTGGGCCACCAGCTGCATATTCTTCTCTTTAGAAAATGATAATTCGCATTGAAGCAAGAAATACTCTGTATGCCAAGAAGTGAACCATTGCGAGCGAGATATGGAAAAAAATTGGAGAGTTTTCTCTGCTTCGTAATGATCGCTTCTTTTATGCGGTACGTAAACCAAAGTCCACATACGCCGTTGTCCTCCTAATTCACCCAAGACGTGTCGTTTATCAACTTGTGGTAACTGTACGATGCGGTGGCCTGTTATTTTCGAAGCTATATTCATTCACTGATGAGTGAATGAATTTAGATATATAGCTGTATTAATTTATATAGCCATAGTTGCACAAAACTACTAGATCACAATTTTTCAAGTACTCCTGACATCGTGCGTGGCAGCATGCGCCGAAGGCACCGTTACGATGCCGTGATGGCACGCGTCCGACCAAACAAATTGCGTTCGTTTCTTCGAAGGCAGTCATGCCCGGGAGTTTGCTCTTCTGTATGTAATGGGAGAGGTCGCAAAAGCGTGACTCAGTAAACTTAAACGAACTTTTATTTATTTATTTTTGCAAAGGGGAGGGGCAGGGAAGGGAAGGGTTGTATTCTATTCTGATTAATGTAATCTCCTGGGATTCTTTGTGTTCCTACAGCCATGCTTTATTCTTTTCCCTTGTTCTTTCTTTTCTCTTCCCTTCTTGAAATGCTCAATTTCCATGTTTCTGTTCCCTCCTTCATAAAGAATATCAGTAGGCGATGTGCCCGTTTCTGTGGCAGGTGTGAGCCTGCATCTGCCCATATTTCCGTCTCTAAGCGTGTAATAATGACAACATTAAGAACAACAACTGCGGTCTATCTATCTATCTATATTAAAGTGCACCGGAACAACCTCGAATTATTATTATTATTATTGTTATTATTATTATTATTATTATTATTATTATTATTATTATTATTATTATTATTATTATTATTATTATTATTATTATTATTATTATTATTATTATTATTATTATTATTATTATTATTATTATTATTATAACCATTCTTCCAGGAAGTCCTCTAGCTTGACTTTGCACAAAAATTTTCTACCCTTTTCATTTTGCTTTAATCATGAACGAAACCTTTAATTATGAGGATTAGTATAGAAAGGAAAAAGCGGAGAAGGAAAGGCAGGTAGGTCAACCAGTTTAGCTTAACCGGTTTGCTACCCTACACATGGCAGCGGGATGGTGGGGATGAAAGGTGGGGTGGGAAAGGTGAAATGTAGTATACACACAGGAAATGCAGAAGGTATACTACATCGCTAAGCGTGGACAGCTGGGCTAGTTGGTTGTGAATAGCATTAAGAAACATCGCTCCAGCGCGCAAATAAACACGGACGAGCAGGGAGAGACAACATGAACGCCAGTCTGCTGGCGTTCTTGTTGTCTCTCTCTGCTCGTCTCTATTTATTTGTGCGCTGGAGCGATGGTTCATTATGGTAAACTATATGCAAACTCGCAAAACGGCCTCTGACCTTTCTTCCCGCCATGAAGAGGAGAGTACAGGCTGACAGTAGTTATTATCGCGATCACTTTGTTAGATGTTCGCATTTCGCCCCCTTCAGACTTCAGTAAAAGAATTAAAAAGGAAGAAAAAAACAACAACATAAAGCAAGGTCTACTTGCTCTATCCGTCGAATCCTTACGCTGACGATGGCAGCGGCGGCGGCCGTAGTCGCCAACGTCGTTGCTGGGCCATCGCCGTCGTGCCACCTCCTCATTTAACCCTCGCCACACAGCGTGAAGAAAACTTTGCCCACCACCAGCACTGTTTTGCTCGCGCTGTATTGCTCAGCAAACCGGCACATAAGTTGCATGGCGAGCTGTCTTGAAAGCCAATGATCAGGCGAGTCGGTTTTGCGTGATTATAAGTATGAGGGCACGCCTTCTTCAAATAAGAGAAACCCGAATTTAGACACCTTCGGTTTTTTCCTGGTTTCTTTGTCCTTATTTGACAGCTTGTCGCAGTCGGTTTCTTCGGTTGTGTCCTCGTTCAAGAAGTAGCGTTGTTGTACTATGAAAGTACTTTCAGCCACAAGTAGTTACTGCCGGTGAGCTCACCTCTCCTTTGCGTAATCAAAAAATACATGACAACGGTATACTTTTTACAGAAGTATATTAGCGACATACAGCGCTGTATCAGAAGAGTGAAAAACAACTCGATAATTGTGTAGCCAACGTGTTACAGTGCAAGGAAAAAGTGAGTATGATACTCCCCAAATAGTGAGTTTCATACTCAGTTACGTATAATACTCACCATGATTGTATGAGTTAACAAGAGTTAAGCGAGTTGAGTGAGTGGCTGTATTTTTCACGGTCAGTTTCCGCAACTGTGTTATCGAGGATGCTTTTCCGGAGACGAATGGCACGTGGAATTGCAGAGGAATTGAATGCTTAAGCTTTACCGCAGATGTGCGTGAATCTAAGATGATCGTGTATTCTGTGCGACGCGTGCGATGACATTGCTAGGCGTAGGGAGCGTTTGTTGTTACGCTCCCTACGTCGAATGTTACGCGTCGTCGTACTTGCTTTTTTTTATTGTTTTTCAATTTGTTAATTACTTTCTCTAAGGATGCAGCTTTTAAGCTTTTTACGTGGCCGCGCACGTGCTCTCGTCCATTTGACCTCGCAAGCATTTTAGTTGGGCCAATTAAGCATGAAGCGATAACAGATATTGCAAAAAGAGACAAAACAATTTTAAAGGTAAGAGACGGCCATTTGTCTGATACTTTCGACAAGTGCTTAATTCTTCGCGCTGTTGAAATTTCGAGTCCTCGCCAAATTACAGGCCCGTTAAAAGTAATCTTAGACCGGTTGTTCTAGATGGTGATGAAATTTGTTGTCATGTTATTTCGTTTTCAGTACACGCCAGCATATTTAGACTTTTCCAATGCCCGCCTGCTGTCCTTCAAACAATCGTAGCTTAAAAATTGGAGCAAGACGACAACATTACAACCGTCACTGCGCTCATCAAAGAGTTCGTCACTGTCCTTTGCTTCGTACTCTTGTATGTTCGCGCAACATTTTGTTCTTCTCTGTGATGTAACTGTAGCCCAATATAAGGTTTTGTTAAGCCTTATTTGCTAAACCCTTTCCGCAGCTGCTTGACGAGTCCTGACGCGATCATCGTCTACGACGGCAAAGATCTGGCAGCGCGGGTGATCGCTCAGTTCTGCAACACACACTACTTCGTCGAGCTTCTTTCGACAGGGCCGGACATGATGGTCGAGTTCGTGAGCCGGAGCCAGTCTCCCGGCCAGGGATTCAAGGCCACCTACCACTTCGAAGAGGAGCTCCACTACGCCGAAGGAGGACCGTCTTCCGGTACGTTCTGCAAGCGAGCAGCGCAGTAGTACATCGGCGGGAG